>NW_026714150.1:0-24768 GCF_029784015.1 Lycium ferocissimum
TTGCCTATCAAGGGCATTTCAGTCATCTGCTTTTCTTCTCTATCCATTCGCTTTTCTCGATTTCTCTGTGTTAATTTTCTGATTCACCTTCCCTGTTGTATAGAAACCAATCTACTCTTATTTGCTATTCAGCGAATGCATAACCCAATAAGTCGATAAGAATTACAATCAAACTTTATGTCGGAATTCTTGTTGGCCTTTGTAGTTGAAGGTGTTCACGCTAAGATTAGAATTTCGTCCGATTTGTGCAATCATCAATATCTAAATAAAGTCTTTTGCACTTTAACTTTGAGGTATTTCAAGTACACCAACTTGCAACTTGGACGATAAAAGTTGATTTTTTGCTCTGTTGTTAAGAGCATTTTTTTTAGTTTGCCATTGATGTAAAATAGTGCATGGTCGATGTTGTACATGAATCAATTTACAGCTTGTATTATGAACAATTACTATTCTTCATTTTGGTTAATTAGAACTAGTATACGTATCCGCGCGTTGCTCAGATTGATCCAAGAGAAAAAGAGGGAAGAGGGATTAAAAAATGTGTATGGACCACGTGTGACATTGTAGATCTTATATTTTTATTTCTCTGCTCAGTCTTATTATAGACTAACAATTTCCTATGATATATGTAGCTGCTGCTGCTTCATTCCAAAAATGAAAGAACCTCTGGAATGTGATACTATTCATTGTCGTGCTTTCGAAGCGTGTTCTAACATCAAATAATATCCCCATCTTTATTATGTTTTGAAGCCTAATAAACTAGATGATCAATCAGAAGATAGTAATCGAAGTAATATCCCTCAAGTCAAATTTAAAAGCTTAAAAGATAGCTACCAAGAAGAAAACAGCCAAATCCCAACTTCTTCTTATATTTTGGCTCATCATCCTTAGCCATGTCGATAATTGATGTTTAGTGGTTGTACTTTAGAAACTACTCCGAAATTAGTGGCTATAATTTTGTATATTTTTTAACTTTAAAAGTTTAGAATTTTCTTCTTCAAGAAAATATATAAGCTTGTCGCTAAAGAAGTTTAGAACGGATTCATGATTTATATACAACAAAACCTTATTAAATCAAAGTTTACAAAATATAATGTTTACATTTAAAACCAAGACAGTAAACAATTTTAGATTAAAAAAGAAAAGAAAAAAAAAAAAAAAAGGAACGCTGACTGAGAAAATTTCTTACTTAATATTTGCCTACTGCTATTTTGGAAAAATGGATATATGGGAATGATACATCATATGCACATTTACATGCTTACATTCTTGTATGCGTTACTGGATATGTTAGCACAGAATGCAGATTAAAGATGATGTTTTTCTCATTTCAATATTTTACTTATCATTCATCTTTGCCCAAACCAATCTTTAAGGAAAAACTACTACTAAATTTTAAACATATTAAGAACTCGAACATATATAAATCAAGGAAAAGAACATCGATCCAAAAGAAAATCATGAACTTTACTGTATAATTAAAATTTTATTATAAAATCTGTAATTATTTATAATCATCTTTATTTAAGTATTGCGTCTAATAAAAATAATTTTTTGTCTTTAATACAATGTTTTTAGTTTTAATTTTTTTTGTCGTTAATACAATGTTTTTAGTTTTAATTTTAGTTATTTAGATTATATACATGAGAAATTTGATTTTTTGTTTTTGTTTTTGTTGCTTACAATTATTTCAATTTTAATATTTTTTTTATTGCCATGTATTAAAATTTCTGTTGATGATTTCTTTATAGGATGAGTTACGTAATTTGAGATTTTCTCATCTCAAATTTTGATAATCTTATTCTTCTATAACATGTCACATCTATCCGGTGTTTATATCAAACTAATAAATACTTGACATATATACATTCTTATCATCACGTATTAATTAATTAGAAATTTCCTCCTTAATTTATAACTTAACTGAAGTAAATTAGTATAATTTAGCGTAAACATCAAGTGTGGATAAACTTTTACCATCAAAGACTACATTAAGAGCTATACTAAGTTATACATGATACTGAAATTTCTTTAATACATGATGCTGAAATATCTTTAATCACTGCAAAAATCAATTGACAGCTGTTATTTTTTTTTTAATATCTTTTTTTTTGTTGAGATCATATTTTTAGTTTTAATTTCAACAATTATTTTTTTGTTAAAAGGAAATAAATATATCATACAATATCCAATAATTTTTATTTGTTCCCCATTTTTCTTTATTATATTTTTCATTGCTTAATACTATTAAATTGTCAAAGTGATTTTATATTAGCTTGTCACTTGACTTAAATTTTTTTGTCCACTGCATTCTTCTAACATTAACTTTTTATTAACTTGCAAATAGACTTGTGACTTATTTTGGCCAAGCCTTGGGGATTCCAAAGCCTTTTGGAAATTTAAATGGTCAAGCACAAACTATTTTAAAATTATTCTCAAATAATTTGGTTAAACACATAAATGATAAAACTTTAAAGTACCTTTTAAAATAAAAAAAAATTATGCTTGTAGGGAGAATTTACAACTATTAGCTTTTCTCTAGTATCAAAAGAATTACTTTTTGAAAGTAATTTTTTGTTTTGATCAAATACCGCTATTTTTTTTTATTTTATTTTTTTATAACAAACGAGATTTTTTTTTTTTTGGTTAAGTGGAGAAAAATAAAGCCACTTGCTATCATTATAATTTTGAAAGAAAATGGTGAAAGAAATTTAAGCATTTCGAATTCTAGAGCACAGATTCTTTAATTTACCATTTTCTTTTAGTGCTCATTAAATTAGGTTGCATGTACCAAAATAATGGATACAATTTCTTGAAATGCTAATCCATATAGCTCTTTATATATAAAAGGGAAAGACATACATATAATTATAACAACCATATGAACGTTCCAAAGAAAGAAGAATCAAAGCAAATAGAATATCATAACACAAACTAAGCTTCTATTTGCGTAGTGCTCTGATTTGTGCAATCGCCAATATCTAAATAAAGTCTTTTGCACTTTAATTTTCAGGTATTTCAAAGGTACACCAACTTGCAACTTGGACGATAGAAGTTGATTTTTTGCTCTGTTGTTAAGAGATTTTTTTAGTTTGCCATTGATGTAAAATAGTGCATGGTCGATATTGTACCTGAATCAATTTACAGCTTGTATTATGAAATATTACTATTCTTCATTTTGGTTAATTAGAATAACAGATATATACACTGTGGTTGGTTAAATTCTGTGTGTGTGCCCATATAACTTTTTACACGTAGAAGTTATTGCCGTCAGGGATTTGTTGTTAAAGTTCAACAGATTGCTCAAACTGCAGATGTCGACGGATGAAAAAAAGGTCGGCCCGCCTTGCTGCCAACAAAAAAGGAATTGTCAGTACTCAGCCAAACAGCTTCTAAATTGAGCTTAGAAGATGAGAAGGAGTCACTTTTAATGCAACGACGATAAAAAAAAGCTTGCACCAAAAAGCCAATGCGTATTGCGTGGTTACAACGAAGAAGCATCATGCTCCAAAACTGGAGTTCAGTTGCATAGACAAACAACTCTCAGAATAGGCTAGCCGGCTTGTGTTACTGAGAGAGGTTTGAAACATGACTTAACCAATGTTTTACATTATGTAATATAAGATTGCGTTAGGTTTTAAATAAACATAAATCAAAGTAAAATTTTAACTTGTAAAATGCGAGCTGCCATTTAGAGGATCCATGGATGAAGATAGAAAGTTGATTTCTACCCGTAACTAAATCTTCAATTTCTTATTTGTAAAGAAGAAAGTGAAGCAAAATAGCTACTAAACGATTACTTTGGTTTACTAGAGACATAAACATATTGTTTTAGCTCGATGGATTCTCCGAAATGGACTGTTCCAAATGTTCCTGGAAATTCTTGCTCCCTTCTTAGTTTACTAATGCTTAGTCTTTCAGAAATCTATGGGAAAAATATAAATAACTTGTTTACTAATTAAATATGTAGATTTTGTCTAAAGTGGAAAGTATCGGAAGTAAAGTGAGTAGTTCAGAACAAGTTACCTGCACAATGATGATGTCGGAATTTTTCGAGCAGCTGATAGATATTTGGAATATGAAGTGAAAGAAAAATAACTTGGGAGAGATAAGAAAGATTTGGTTTACAATATTATGTGTTATCAGTAGGCTTATCATTATCATTCCAAAAGTAAAAGCATTTTGATAATTTAAGCCATGAGCACATAGAAATCAGCAATAACTAATTTTTTCATCCCAGTAAAATGAGGAAGGGAGATACATTTAGATTAGATGCTTTATTTTCTTTTATGTGAACTGCTTTTGGGAGAGGAAAAGTTTAAGAAAAGAAGAACAAAAGATGTGACTATCTGCAAGACTTATTTAGTATCCTTACTTTATCAGTTATGCACCACCCTTAAACAGAAGACAAATCTTCACAGGAAATTAGCTGCCATGAAAGGGCTATAAATTAATGTTGAAATCTGATGCCTCTTAGTTTCCTTTTTATCTTTTCCTCCCTAATCGAACAAGCATGTTGCTTTATGTAAGTTTTGAAATTATTCTTAATTGTTGGTGTTGACGCTTGCATTTTACTTGCTTGGTTAATGGGACTATTAGTTCTGGTTTTTCTTCAGTTGTAAATGGTGTGATTTGCACAATATGTAGATTTCAATTTTACTTTATTCCTCTGTTGTAATCTGGAGATGTTTCTCAGTCACCTTTCCCTACATCTTTCTGCAATATAGGTCAGTTGATGGTGCAACATAGGCATCTTGGAGATACAGATAGCGTAGTAAAAACATTACACAACTCTTTGCTCCTTAGCTTGCTGCTTTAAGAAATTTCATTCAATTAAATCTACAGCCTCGAAGATGTATTGGAAGTTCATGAACAAGGAGCTCTGAATTTTCTTAAGTATCTAATGCCACACGTTGTCAGAGGTAATCGGCTTTGGTTAGACCTCTTTCTGTAATAATCTGTTGCGTTTTCCTGAAATTGTGGATTGTTGAAACAGAGGATTGTTAAAGCTTGGATGTCAAATGAAGAATTTGGATCAAAGATGCTAGCTAAATCATGTGTGTATTGTAAGCTCATTTTTTATTGAAACATTAACAAATCTGAAATTTGGTTCAACATACGGGTGGAGAGGCATAACGTATTCACTTTGGCAAAGTTTGAAATTCACTGATTTCGATATCAAGCAATTTGTGGCCTGTATACGGGAAGTCCAATAAAGTGTACACATTTTTTGCAATTTGACTGTGTTGATGGAGGAGTCAATAAACAATTGTAGTCTAGATTCCAATAAATGTATTGCTCTATAACTGAAGATACATTATTTTTGTTACAGAACACCGTTCAATCAAAAAGAGTTAGTTATGTTTTACCTCTTGCAAACTGTTGTCATTGGGCCCGTGCTGGCACAGGCTATATCCATCTAGTATTATTTAAAAGAGGCTAGAGCACACAGGTGTTGGTCGACATGTGTGCTTGCCAATCAAAGGGCATTTTTGGTATTGCTTGATTTTCATGCCTTAAGTATATTGTACTTAACTGCCTTATGAATATGATTGTGATGTGTACTTTTTCATTCTTGGACATTAAAAGCAGCTTATATTTTGCTTCTGCACTTCAACTTCCAATGCTGTGGGGCCCATCTTCTTTTTCTATTTTCATACCTTTTGATTTTGGATTTTCTTTAACACCGGTGGACCCCACCTATTGGATCACAGAGCATATTAAAGATGAAATAAGGAACTCAAAGACTATAATATTGTTGTTGTTCTCAAAAATATTTTTACTAATGTTAAAAATATTTATCCGGTATTAATTTTACGCTTAATGAAATAATTTATTACCTCACAAATATATAGCGTCTCGAAGCATTTCGAATAATCTGAAACAAAGAAAATGTACTACTCCCTCCGGATCAAAAAAAGTATCCACTTAGCCTTTTTTTTTGGATTAAAAAAAATGTCCACTTTATCAAATCAAGAAAGAATTAATCTTATTTTTCAATTTGCTCTATTAAGTGTTATATGATCAAATCCCAATGCCTATTTAGTTAGGGATAATTTAGTCAAATTACCTATTTTTATCTAGGAGTTAGAGTTAGTATTTTCTTAAGAGGTGTGCAAATGGCTAAGTGGACTCTTTTTTTGATCCGGAAGGAGTATAACACTAATTACAGAACCCGTGCTTCCAAAACTTTTAGCTTTTCACACGTGACTTTCAAAAAAATGTCGTAAAATATGTTTGAAAAATTTCTTAAAGTTGCATAGAGATAAAATTGAATTAATTTTGAAATGTTGATTAATTGTAACAAAGGAACGTCATAGAATATGTTGAAAGATTCTTATAATTGCATTGATAAAATTATAAATATATATGTTAGTACTACAGATTTTGTCTTGGCGCGGGTTCAAGTGCCAGTGGCACAGCTCGAGCAGGCATGTCATCGTTGATATCCCTGCTTAGCTTTGGAGGGTATTTTCGGTATTTCAGGGATATCGTGCTTTAGGATCATCGTACTTGATGTCTTTGTATCTTTTCCCTTTCGAGCAAAATAATTCTGCTATTTTCCTTTATTCATACGGACCCCAAGTGAACTTTCTTTACACGTGTCACTTTCATATGCCTTTTTCAGAAGTAACGTTGCTTTAAATTCCTATTGAGGGGACATGTATAAGAAATGTAGGCCCTACACCAATCTCACCCTCTTTTTAATTTTCTTGTTTTTTCAAATCGGATACCTTCTCATCGGAACAGTAATATCAACTCCCAATTAATTATATTTTACAATTTTTCTCCGAATTAATTTTACAATTTGATGCTGCAAAAAGTATAAAGGATGCTTTTTTTTTTTTTTTGGAATTCAAATATACCAATAGCCTTATCACATAAATCGATATAAAGAAAAAGTAAAGAAATCTGTTTCTGTGCGTTTTGGGGGTAATTTGAAGGATTATTTTTGGATTATTATTTATAATAAACTTCATTAGTTTCATAACCACCAATAATTCTATGTATAATAAGGGGGTATTCAATGATAATAAATTTAATTTCTTGTGTCAATGATAATAAATTTAATTTCTTGTTTGAATAATAATACACTTAATTTGATTAACAAATTTTGGGTCCGTGCACGGCACGGGTAATAGCCCACTAGTAGTACTATATGGCCAATTCGCAGAAGTGCCCCTTATTTGGGGTATTTTTAATTTTTACCCTTCGCCTAGAATATTATGAGGTTCTAGGTTCGAACTCCTGCTCAGGCATAAAAATAAAACGAAAAATTTGCAAGGCAGGGCTTTTGAAAAAGTCTTCCATGCGGCGTAGGTTGCCTTAAGCGATAACTAAACTTTCCGATCCCGTGTTTTTGTTTTTATATAAAGCAACTTTTAGTTATCTCAAGGCAACCTTCGCCAGAGAAAGATAGGTTGTCTTAGGCATAACTAAAAGATTATGCATCCGAAGAGATAGGTTGCCTTATAAGAATGACTTTTAGTTATGCCTTAAAGATAACCTATGCTTGGGATCAGACCTGACTTTAGTTATGCCTTAAGGCAACCTATGCCGCATAAGGCAGACTTTTTCCAAAGCCTTGCCTTGTGACTTTTTTTTTTTTGACTGAGCAAAGGTTCGAATCCGTAGCTTGGGGATATTTCTTGTCACTTTTTTAAGTGAAGGACAAAATTAAAGACCAACAATTTGAGGGGCAAAAATTAAAGACCACCCTAAAAGAAGGCAATCAGCGCAAAAAAATAATACTATATAGTACAACGTACTCTTTTCAATATTCAGTTTTCATTACATTAGTGGGAACACACTTTTGATCATTTATCTCTGATTTAGATATTTATGTTTCATAAAAAAAAAATCAGGGTTAACTTATTTGGTCATTACTATTTAATCTATATTCAGTTTCTTAAAATTTTGTACGTCTACCTATTTCGGAACGCTTCAGTTATGCGGTGTCTAAATACAAAGTCTAACTTCATAGCAAAAATATTCAAGAAAAAATAATTGAACTTCGTGAACTTAAGCACCTAACTTCAGACACACACGTATGAAGTTGTCCCGAAATGAGTAGACTTGAAAACTTTTATGCACGGCAGGTTGACATAAATGGTGGTCCCCAGATTTGGGTATCGGTGCACTTCGGCCTTATGTTTCTCTAAGTGCTAGTACATGTTTCATGTCTAGAAAGGCTAATTAAAATTTCAAAGTTGGGTAGAAAAGAAAAACTAACTTTTTTTCTCTTTTAAAAAAGATTGACATTTTTAATTCCTAAAGGGGTTGTTGAAAATATTCTAGAATTATAAAGAATTGATCGAATTCTTTTGCAATAGAAGGTAAAGTTCTTTTTTTTTTTTTTTTTTTTTTTTTTTTTTTTTTTTTTTGGGAGACTTTCTTGCAATACCACTCTGTCTTGTTTCCACAGCTTAGCTGTCTCCCTTTTCATTTTGAGGCATATATACTAAGGAAAAAAATATAAAAATTACAGAGCTTTGTATATTTTGAGATGTCTTACCACTAAATTTTTTAGTTCTTTTTCCTTGACTTGACAGTCAAATTCCATACAATAATATTTATTGGTGGACACCACCATTATAAAGGGAAATGAGTAATATAATTTAAGAAAGTAGGATTTGATTATTGGATGATGCTCACGATGATTATGGTCTCCACTTACCGTCACAATTCATAGCGGGAGATTTTTTTATAAAGAGAATGAAAAAGAAAGTACCATGATAGGAACTCATTAGAGTACAGGAACAACACCTTCATCCTTAACCAGAAATTTCATGTTCGAGCCCTGGGTACAAAATAGTCGAATTTAGTTTGCCCCAATGCGGATACAGAGAAACGAAAAATATCATGATAGGCGCTGAAATTTTCCTCCGTTAATTGACAATTTCTTAATATTAATACTTACAGGTCTATCTGCCATGGTACTTTATTTGCTTATCTTGTTTTCTACATAAACATACACTCAAACTCGATCTCCAACTTTGAGAGTGCACATATAGACACCTGAACTTTGGATTAAGTTGCCTCCATAAACACACCCGTCCTACATGTTATTTCGCGTGAGTTACACCCGACCTCACGCATGTTAGAGCTCCCATCTGAGTTACGAAAAAAGGAATGAATCATAAAGCAAATGAAAGAGAGAAATTTTATCCGTGTAGAGGTTTAAAAATGGCATCTAACAGGAGTGCATTGGCAAACATAGGTTTCTTCACAGGAATTTCATCGACCAACACAACTGCATTCTTGGCATATAAAATCAAGGCATAATAATACAAAATTAGACACATTAACTTGGCCTCACCTGTCGACTAAACACTTCAACTTTGGGAATGCACATCTAGACACCTTAACTTGTCTCTTATGTGTCTAGTGGACACCTGATAATGACATGGCATGACGTGACACATAAACTTTAGAGGTGTCTAGATGATCATTCCGTAAGTTGGAGTGTTCAGCTGACACAGTGGAGACGAGTTGAGGTGTCTAGATGATCATGTTATAAGTTAGAGTTTTCAACCATCAGTAGAAGTGAAGTTTAAGTGTCTATCCATGTAGTATGCTTAAAACCAACCAAAGCAGAGCACATATACAAGCTTAAAAGCAAACCAGATTCATGTAAACATAGTGATTTTTGTGTAATTGACTGTGACATGGTTTAGCTTCAAGAATCTGAGCTCAAATTTCTTTCTTTTATCTACTTTCTGTGAAATGTTTTTAAGTTTTTAGGAAGAAAACCCAATTTTTCAACCTTTTATTTTAACCTTAATTTGTGTTATTTATAATCTCAATTCTTATATCAATACATGTGTAATATATAGTTGTCTGTCTCTAAATGGTTCACTTGTACACGCAGGAGTGTGCGTGGGTAACTTGCGCATTAGACTTGTTTGGAAATGTGTTTTTACGGGATCGACTTATAGCCTGTTTAGCCAAGCTTATTTTTCCCTAAAAATAGTTATTTTTTTCAATAAGTGCTTATTTCAAAAAATGTGGTGTTTGGCCAAGCTTTTGAGATAAAATAAATACTTTTAAAGAGTGGCAGAAGAAGTTTTTCAGAAGCGACAAAAAATAGCTATTGCACAAAAGCACCTTTTTAAATAGCAATTTTGAGAAAAATATACTTTGAAGCACTTAAAGCTTGGCCAAACACTAATTACTGCTTAAAAGTACTTTTTAAATTAATTGGCCAAATACGAACTGTAGCTTTACCAAAAGTATTTTTTTAAAAAGCATTTTTCTAAATAAACTGATTTTGTAAGCTTGGCCAAACATGCTATTAATCTAAGTTGAGGTGTCTATAAGTACACACTCAAACTTGGATGTTTACTGAGGCCAAATTTAAATGTCTGTTTATGTATTATGCCCTTTCAAAAATGGAACATTTCTCTTTCTAAAAGCAATTTATCTTAAATTCCCATTTTACCTTTAGAGTGTGTTTAATATGAATTGTTATTTGTTTAGAAAAGAAAATTGTCTCGATATCTAATTTTGCATTTTTAATCAAAAAACTACTTTTTAGTGTTTGCTGGCCGGCTTATTTCTTAGAATACATATATATATACACACACACACATATATATATACACATATATATATGTGTGTGTGTGTGTGTATATATATATATATATATATATATATATATATAATACATACATATATATATATATATGTGTGTGTGTGTGTGTGTGTGTGTGTGTGTGTGTGTGTATATATATATATATATATATATATATATATATATATATATAATACATACATATATATACATATACATGTGTGTGTGTGTGTATATGTATATATATATATATATATATGTATTTTATATATATATATATATATATATATATATAAAATAATGGAAGGACGCTAATGCATATGGGATTAATAGTAATAGGATTAAAAGGATTAACTAGAAAAAATTTAGTACTAAAGTCTTAATAGTAATTTACGATGATCGATGGTCGATACATGAAAAAAGTCAATAATCGAATAACGGAGGTAAATATGACAAATAATGGAGGAATTTTTTTTATTTGAAGCCTCAAAATTAATAAAAAAGTCTATACCTTTACCAGCAGACTATAAAGATTATATACCTAACGCTAAATCGGATCAAATAGCACTACAACAAAATATTACTATCAAAATAATCAGACAAAAGTAGTGGAGGCAATAGTCATGATGAGGCCAAAGACTAGAAAAAATTTAGGTACTAAAGTCTTAATAGTAATTTACGATGATCGCATTTACTCCTGTCCCCAAGGACATTTTGAATGGTTAGTAATGCCATTTGGATTAAAAGATACTCCATCAATTTTTCAAAGAAAAATGGATAGCATATTTGGAGACTATAAAAGATTTGTCCTAGTATATGTAGATGATATATTAGTATTTAGTAAAGACATGAAAGAACATTTAGGACACCTCAGACAAGATATTTAGATTATTTGTAGAGAATGGAATAATAATTAGCAAGAAAAAGATGGAATTATGTAAAAAACATATAAACTTTTTGGGAGTAGTGCTAGAGATGGCAAAATAAAATTGCAACCTCATATAGCTAAAAAAAGGCCTTAGAAATGCCGTATAAATTAGATAATGTTAAAGAATTACAAAAATTCTTAGGAATAGTAAATTATGCTAGAAGTTTTATAAAAGACTTAGGAAAAATAAAGTAGCAATTGTATTCAAAAACGGATCAAATGGTCAAAAGCACTTTAATACCGAAGATATTAGATTAGTACAAAAAATTAAAGAAAAAAATAAAGAATATTCCATACTTAAATATGCCCCTAGAAACAGACTATTTAATTATAGAAACAGATGGAAGCTTCGAAGGATGGGGAGCCGTATTAAAGGCAAAACCAAATAAATATAGCAATAAAAGTGAAGAAAAGATATGTGCTTATCAAAGCGGTAAGTACCGAGAAAAAGAAATATGAGTAGTATAGACGCCGAAATTTAGCTGTAATATATGGCTTAAATAGTTTTAGACTGTATATACTAAATAAACCAGAAATATTGGTAAGAACAGACTGTGAAGCTATAGTCAAATTCTATCAAAAAATTAATGATAAAAGTAGCAGTAGACGAAGATGGTTAAACTTTATGGATACTATTTCAATTTATAATTTAACATTCGAACATATAAAAGGAAAAGATAATAATCTAGCAGACCAATTAAGTAGATTAAAGATCACATCTAACTGATTTCCTATTTGAACAGCATGAGACCATCAAGTTCTCAGACAACAGACAAGGGAAAAGGCATAGCCTCAACCCAAGACACTTACAGACAGCAGGTACTAGGTAATCTTCATTTTAGACCTACATCTGCATTAAACAGAAACGCCCTAGAAAGAATACATTTTGGAAACAATAATTTAGTATTTTTCCCGCCATCCAACTTAACTTTTAAGGTGTTACCAGAATATGTAATAGACAAACAACAGACATGTTTAGTAAACAATTTATGGATATCGCATAACAAAAAAGACGCTGGTCATTTTGTAGCCACTCTAAATGCACTTTGTCAGTATTTTACAGACAAAAATCTAGATAAGAAATTTAAATTTTATGTTGTAGTCCATGGTAGAACTAATGGTATTTTTCAAACCTGGATAGAAGTTTTAGATTCTATCAAAGATATAAGAAGACCTCTTTTTAAAGGCTTTAATGATTTCACTGAGGCATTAGACTATGCTAGAGGAGTATTGGGACCAAACTATTATATTTCTCCAGCTCTCAGACAAAATCCAGATAGAACCCCTCAGTACAATATACAAAAAGACACAGACAAGGTGATTTTTTGCGATCACTGCTCTACTATGACTGAGACCGTCAGAAGACTTAACCAGCAGAAAGAGACACTCATCCAAGAAAAAATGAAACTCTTGGAACAAGCAAGACTTAGAACAAAGACTACAAGCAAGTTAAGTTTGAATTAATACAATCCCGCAGTTCTCCATCTCGGACAAAAATGGATGAGACGGGGTGTGCATTCCCCAATGAATGCAAATAGATCCTTGTATCGGATAAAGATACGCCTAGTCCGGCTCAAACGGTAGCCGGTAAAGACTCATCAAATCCGTTGATGGTCATCACTTTGCCAAAAAGTGAAGATGAGGGATGTTCATCTCTCCGTACAAGACGAAGACTACCAAAGACACCGACGCAAGGAGCTACTTCTACCAAGAAAAACATACTTGCAAAAAAGAAAAAAAATGACAACATAGAAAGTGTAGTTAAAGAGACTTTGGAAAGATTTTTTCAAACAAAAGCGGAACAAGACAAGCATGTAATCAAGAACCCTAGTCCGTAATTATCTCCAAGTCCAAGGATGTCACCACCCATAGTTCAAGAAGGAGATATGGTAAATTTTCAGAATAGTGCATTTCAAGATTCACAAGACCCAAACGACTACGATTCGGGAATGAGTTTTGATTCTATTGCACTACATAATTTAGACACGTAAAAAAAATAAAAAAAAATAAAAAATATATATATATATATATATGTGTGTGTGTGTGTGTGTGTGTGTGTGTGTGTGTGTGTGTGTGTGTGTGTGTGTGTCTGAGTGTGAAAAGGAAAAGAAAGTCCAGACTCTAGTTAACAAATTTAATCTAGAGAAATTACCTACAAAGAAAATAGAAAAGTTAGTTAAAGTTATTACAGAAAAAAACCAAAAGAGATAGAACTAAAGACAACCCAAATAGTCTCTAAAATAACACAACAAATAGAAGTTTTAACTAGTGATATTAAAGAATTAAAAAGGACAGTAGAAGAACTAAAAGAAATCACTCTTTCATGAGTAGACTAACCTTATCTCAAGAAGAAGCCTCAAAATTAATAAAAAAGTCTGGTCCGACCTACCGGATTCGAACCAGTCTAAATCGCTACCCCCTAGTGTGAAGTAGTTTTTGGGGTTCCCCGAAAGGGAAACCTCCCTCCTTCTTCAAACCATGTAAGTTTATTACTATGTTTTCTGTACTAATCTCCCTACTATGCATATTATTTTGTGATTATCATGTTTAAGTAATTACTTCCTTATCCTCATGAATTTGTTATTCTTAGTATATGGTTATTCTCTTAACTTCTTAATAACCTCGATGGATTAAAGCTCCATATATATATATATATATATATATATATATATTTTTACGTGTCTAAATTATGTAGTGCAATAGAATCAAAGCTCATTCCCGAATCGTAGTCGTTTGGGTCTTGTGAATCTTGAAATGCTTCTTCATGCATTCGTACCTGCCAATATCCTGATTTACAATCAAATTTACTAAAGATCTTTTTACTTTGTATTCTATTTATTAGCTCTGTTTTGTCTGGTAACTTATACCCATCTGTTCGGTGTTATCATTAAGTCTTTTGTAATTTATTACCATTCTAGCTTTTCCTCTTACTATCTCACTATGATTTCTTACCATAAATCGTTTGGGCGGATCTATGTTTAGAAGAGATCTTCTTATCACTCCTAAATCTAACAATTCTTTTATTTGTACTTTAAAGTCTTCTACATCTTGGTTAGTTGCTTCTATTTGTTTTAATTATATATTCGGATTTATTATGTCTAATTTACATACAATTTTGTTATTTTTCCAATGTTTTAAAGGTTTTTCACCTATAATTTCTATCTCATCTAGTATTCTTATTATATTATCTAAATCTTTTTTGGTTTTTTATTACTCCTATCCTTTCTATCCCTGTTTTAAAATTATATAATTCTGTTTCTAAATCTATTAAAGTAAAAAAAATTCCTATTAAATTATCGTCGTCTAGTATTTCCTCGTCTTCTAGAATTAAATTCTTTATTTCTCTTTTTTTTGCAAAGATGTATTATTGTCTTGACAATCTTTACAACAACTCTCTTCTTTTTTTTGCAGGTTTATTTGGTCTGGAGTAGAGATCTTCTTATGTCTGATTCTAGTTTCAGTTTTATGAGCTTGTACCGGTTTATGAGTAATATTTTTTAGAAAAATTACTCCATCTCTTGTAATCATGCAACTTCCATTATTATGTAACATAAAGTCTAACCCGATAACGAAGTCTATATTTATATTCAAGTCTCTTACCCATATTTTATCCATTTTATAACTAGGTTTATAAAATTCTGAACAAGTGTTGATAAAGCTAATGTATGCCTTATGAACATAATGTTTATATATATTATGAGTTCCATCCATTTGCATGGCCGCAATCGGTTTGTCTAGAACTTTTATTAAATTTGGTGGAACTATTCGTTTATTTATTAAACACTTAGTACATCCCGAATCTACTAATGCTAATGTCTCTATTTCATAGTCATCTATTTTAATTCTTGCAAGTATTTTTATAGTTCCTAATTTTTTATCTTCGTTACATACTAGGGCTCCATGGTCTTCTATACTCATTAGTTCCATTTGTTGAATCTTCGGTATTGTTCTTAGCGGTTGTATATTAGATAGATGTATTTCTTCATCTTCATTATTTGCTTCTTTTTCTTTTCCTTTTTCTAATTTATATAACCTGGTTTCTAATTCGTTTATTCTTGTTTCTAATGTCATTATTCTTATACTAATAGTAGGGTCTTCTATTTTTTTATGTCTTTCTTCTTTATGGATTTTTGTCTTAAATTCTTTTTCTATACACATGATACATCCTTCTATAAAATAATTTTTACATTTTGCTCTTTTATCTCTACTAGGAAACCATTTACAAGAGAAACATGCATTACTATCTAAACCTTTATTTTTTTCAAAGTCGTGATTACGCTCTTCCCGATATATTTGCTAAATTGTTCATTTGAATTGGTTCTAGGTCTAGTTTTTCTAATCCTATCTCATTAATTAATTCTTCTCATTTCCGAGTCCGATGAGTCTATTTTAATTTTTTCTTAAAGATCTACACTTACTATGGAGTATATACTTTTACGTATCGACATATATTCATCTACATTTATTAATGTTTCTTGAAAGTCTTCAATTAGCCGTGAATTTCGTGTCTTATTATTTATTCTTTTTGGACATGTATTTGCTAAGTGTTCTACACTTTCACAAGTAAAACATTCCGGTTTATTTTTATAATTTCTATACGTTCGTATTTTCTTATATGTCTATTTTTGTCTAAATAGGGTTTTTAGTCGATGATTTTCTAAGATAGTATTTCTTTCTATTGTATTGAGGGTAATTTCTATTATATTGAGTTCGTATTTCTTATACCTTTTCTTTTTATAATTGTCTTTATCGTAACTCGAGTAGTGTATACCACACTTTTACAAAAATTCATCTCATTCTGTTTTAATTGTTTTTGTATCTGTATATGCGTACATTTTTCTTGTAGTATATCCATTATATGTTGTATTCTATGTCCTATTGACCATTTTAAATTAGAATTTTGTACTACTCCGTCTCTCTTATTCCATCTGTCTTCTATCTCTCTTCCTAGAGCTCCTGGTAGTTTATTAAATAATTTCCTTCCTAGTTCTTGGTCAAAAGCGTTTCCACTAATTGTACAATAATAAAAATAATCATTTAAAATTTTTTTAATATGAAACCAGCTACTTATACTTAATCGCTCTAATTTTATTAAAGCATTTCTTTGTAGTATTACTAATCCACTATTTGGATCTTCTCCGTAATTAAAGTATATATTTTATTGGTAAAATTGTATGGATTTGCTCCCATGGATACTAGGTATTGGAATTCCATTGGAAAATCTTCTTTATATGCTTCCCATAGAGCTTTAGCCGATTCTCCTAAAAACGTCTCTAAGTATTTATACATATACATGGCTGACAATTGCTCTTCTCGCTTGTGGAAGTATACATGTGTGTGTGTGTGTATATATATATATATATATTTGTGTATACACACACACACACACATATATATATATGTATATGTATATATACATATATAAACCCCTCCTTAATAACAACATAAAGAAATTATGCAACATATTTCTCCTCTCAAAATCTCCATTGTTTCTTATACATTTTTACATATTTATTTCCTATTTGTTTTTTTTTAATTGAAAAATAACTTCTTCTATACTATAGGTTATGAACGTTCTTCGCACTCCTACGGGATAGGCTTGGTGGGTAGTTTGGTGCACAATACCTTTTTCACCTTGCATACCGATAGTATTAGCACTATTCTCATAGTTTTTTGTCTTTCAATTTCTATTACTATCTGTTGTATCTTGTGCTTCGGTTATCGCATTAGTTTGCAATGTATGCTATGTTACGCTTTTCCTATTATTTGTTATGCCTTCTTTACTTCTGCATTTTATTTTCATATATGTTAAGCCCTTCCCCAAACCCCGCGCATAGCGGAAGCTTAGTGCACCGGGCTGTTTTTTTTTTTTTTTTTTTTTTTTTTTTTTTTGGGTTATTGTTACTTGAGCCGAGGGTCTTTCGAAGACAAGCTCTCTATCTCCACGAGGTAGGGTAAGGTCTGCGTACACTTTACTCTCTCCAGACCTCGTCTGTGGGATTATACTGGATATGTTATCGTTGTTGTTTTCTTATACATTTTACAGCTCGTTTATAGTTTGTTCTAATCATTCACGTCCAGAAATTCAGATTTCTCAATACAGAAAATTCAATAACTATGTCGCCCTTTGTTTTGCGTTCTCCAAGACATATCCAAAGTATTAAGAAATACTCCCTCCATCCCAATTTATGTGATATAGTCTGACTAGGCACGGAGGTTAAGAAAGAAAGGAAGACTTTTGAAATTTGTGGTCTAAAAAAAGTCATCGATATTTGCGTGGTTGTAAATCACTTCATTAAGGGTAAAAGGGAAAGTTTAAAGTTAAATTATTTCTAAATATATAAATGTATCGTTCTTTTTGGGCAGACTAAAAAGAAAAATGCATTACATAAATTGGGACAGAGGGAGTACGTCATTGTAACACCCCGGGCAAATATCACATTGGCTAAATACGAGAGCAATGTTGGGTATATAAAGAAGCGAGTCTTACACCCAAGTGACATGTTTTAATGTCATGAGAGTCTAGGCCCAAAGCGAACACTATGAGCTATTACAACCATAGTCCTGATGTTCAATTCACCGAACTATAAATAAAACATAAAGATTCAACAGCTTTTCCTTCTCAACTTAAGCAGAGACCTTCGATACTTTTCCGTTCCCAAATAATTGTCGAGCCTTGTGAAAGTCCTAAAAATGAAAAAGTGATATTCTTTCCTTGTAATGTAACCATGATGTACAATATGTTCTTTTGGGCTTTAGCAGAAGTTATTAGCAATTGCTATGATAAATTTGCCATTAACCACTACTACGCGTCTCTGTTTTTTCTATAGTTGGAAGTCAAAAGAAAGAAAAGAAAAACCATCTATTTTCTCTTTTCAAAAAGATTTCAATTTTAAATGGTGGCATGCTTGTAAAGTGATAGGTATGCTATCATATCAGGAATATATCCTATTCTTGAATTATACCTTAGAATTCTGAAGAATTGATCGAATTATCTTAAAATCATAGAGCAACAAAAGTTTGGAATGATATTCGATTTACATTCTTGAAAGACTTTTGTTTTTTTATATTATTAAAAAAAAAAAGGTTTATATATATATATGTTAGAACAGGGATGATAATAATATAAGAAATCCAAAATAAACTTGCTTGGCTTAGAGGCACGTTAAGACGTTTCTTGAAGATAGTTGGAGTCTCTCCCACAAGCAAACGGAAGAATAAATAACAACTCTATCTTCGGGATATAACTAAGCCACAACAAGTAGCATTCAAGAAAGTTGCTTGTCTATTCTTGAATTGGTGATTTCACCTTTTGATTAATATCTCTATAAAGTTTTTTTTTTAGGGGAAATTGTTTTCTTGAAGTGCTTGCCTTTTCCAAAAGAATGAAACACTATTTATAGGATAAAAATTACATAACATAAAATTTTTCATTAAATAGGATTTAAAATAGGTTCATGAATTTTTCTTAAAATACATGCAACTTTCATGTAACTTTCAAGAACCTAAAACGTAAAATACTAAATGAAGAATGTATTTTCAAATTCACATTCATTTAGTTTGGATAACTTTTATCAGATGAAATGTTTCAAAATTAATTAAAACATTAATCTTAACAATCCCCCACTTGTTTCAAGATTTTTTTTTTTTTGGGACATTAATCTAGTACCATGCATCAATAATGGTGTCTTTTGGACTTGAACCATTAGCTAGTGAATACTTTCTAAATCATTGACTACTTAGTGAATGAATCTTGAACTAAGCAGTTCATTTAATGAAGTAGAAAAATTTCCACGCATATTACTCTGTTCCAGTGAAAATCGTAATCCTTTGACACTTTACGGCCATGTGTCCTGAATCTTAAACTAAGTGCTTTAAGATTTTCCTGTTAAAAATCTTATTGAAGCGGCCTCCACTTCGCACTTAGTGCGGTGAATTCATGAAGAGTAACTTTGCATACTCCGACCAAATAGTCTATGAATTCATTAAGAGAATTTAATCTCATCCTCCTTTATAACAAAATGTCAGTAAATCTATCAAGAGGGTTCCTACACACTCCAACCGAAACCGGTTTATAGACTTATTAAGAAAATACAATCTCATCCTCCTCTACAGTAGGAATATTGGTAAATCTATCAAGAGTCATCATACTAACTCCAACCGAGATCGGTCTTATAGATTTATTAAGAGAATAGAATCTCAACCTATGCACATTTACTCACTCTTTGAAGAAATGAAAATTTTATTGATGTGCTCCACAATTGTAACTTTACTTGTTTTTCCATTTGAACCTAAGATTACATCATTAGGTAAGGTTACCATAAAGTACAATTAATTTACAATAGACTTTATTCCCATTCCTTTACAAGTTTCCATTACTAACTCTTTGCCTAAACCTTTAGAAAAAGGATCTACCAGATTAAATCTAGACTTCACATATTGAAGCGATATTATGCCATCCTCCAATAGTCTTCTCACATGATTGTGTTTGAGACGAACTTGCCTCAATTTGCCATTGTAACAATCACTTGAAGCCCGAAAAATAGCAGCTTTATTATCGCAATAGATAGTCAAAAGTGGAGCTGGCTTATTCCAAAGAGGAATATCTATGAGCATACTTCGAATCCAAATGCCTTCTTCTCCTTAAGCCATAGCTATAAATTCGACTCCATGGTTGAGTGAGTAATACATGTTTGCTTCTTTGATTTCAAGATATTGTCACAAGCCCAAACCCAAAGTGAAAATCCAAGCAGTAATAGATTTAGAGTCATTCGGATTAGAATTCGAAGTAGCATCACTATAGCCTTCAAGTAACTGCCGGAAAGGTAGAATAATGTAGGCCAACATTAATCGTGCCCTTTAGATACCTTAAAACACGAATTAAGGCATTCCAATATTTAGCTCCGGGGTTACTAGTAAATTTGCTCAAAGTTCTTACTGCATAACCAATATCTGGCCTGGTACAATGCATGGCATACATAAGACTCCCAACAACGAGAGAGTACGTCAATTGATCAAGAACGTCACTAGAATTTCGCACTAGTTTGATGCTAGGATCAAATGGTGTAGAGTGTGCTTGTCATCAAAATGATCAAACCTCTTCAGAACTTTCTCAATACAACTTGCTTGAGTAAGAGTCAAACGATTAGCTGATCCAAATATCAACATGTTGTATTACATGTTTGACTCTTACTCAACTTTCTTCAGAACTTTCTCAATACAACTTGCTTGAGTAATCTGTCTTTAACTCTTTCAATATCAGTTCCAAATATCAACATGTCATCCACATAAAGACAGATTATAACTCGTAATTTTCCTGAAATTTACTGAATATGCATATATCTCCACCATTGATTGAGTAGCCATTAGAAATCATGGCCTTTCTAAATTTCTCATGACATTGCTTTGGAGCTTGTTTTAATCCATAAAGAGATTTAAGAAGCTTACAAACTTTATGTTCCTGAACAGAACGATAAACCCCTCTCGGTTGTTTCATGTAAACTTCTTCATCTAGATCTCCATTCAAAAACACGCCTCTTCACATCCATTTGATGAATTATCATATTATCAATTCTTCGCTAAAGCAATCAAGAGCCGAATAGATATCATCCGAGCTACAGGTGCAAAGGTATCAAAATAATCGCATCTTTCATTTGAGCAAAACCTTTTGCTACCAAGCGAGCTTTGTACTTATCTATAGTACCATCGTATTTTAATTTCTTCCTAAAAATCCATCTACAACCAATAGGTTTACACCCAAGAGGAAGATCCGATAAAATCCATGCATTATTTGACATGATAATGCATTTCATCATCAATAGCTTCACGCCATAAAGGAGCATCATGGGGAGATATTGCTTCAAAGATAAGTTTCGTGATCTTTTTCAACCAAATAGACTTGAAAAATCAGGTCCAAAGTTCTTTGGTTGGGCCGATCTTGACCGCGTCTCGTATGGCTTTCTTCCAAGGACTCAACCGTTTTCCTTTAAGAGAGATGTAAAAAAACTTGCATCTTGTTCTAAAGATTCTTTTTTCCTTAGAAATATATGCCAAAAAAAAGTTAGCATGTAAGGATTCAATAATTGTGTGAGGACTTGAAGTCTCAAGATTTAAGAATCTATAAGCCTTACCGTCCGAGAATAACCAATAAACACACAATCTACTCCTCTATAGCCAACCTTAGCCAAATGTTGATCTGGTAATCTAACATGAGCCAAACAACCCCATACTTTAAAATAATTTATATCTGGCTTTCGGTTCTTCCAAAGTTCATAAGGTGATGCCTCAAGTTTCTTGGAAGATATTCGGTTCAAAATATGAAGGCTGAAAATAAGGCTTCAGTCCACAAATTTCCAGGCATACTAGATCCATAAAGCATAGAATTAACCATTTCTATGAAAGTCCTATTTTTCCTTTCTGCTACACCATTTTGTTGTGGTGTATAAGATGTAGTCAAATGTTTTTCAATGCCTTCTTTTTCACAAAAATTAATAAAATCCGATATTAAATATTCTCCACCTCTATCAGATCTAATTGATTTAATCTTCAAACTCAATTTATTTTTAACTTCTGCTTTATATGTTTTGAAAGACTCAAATGCCTCATCTTTTGTTCTTAGTGGAAAGACATGTATATCGTGAGTAATCATCAATGAAAGTGATAAAATATATTTTTTCATGACGTGACAAACAATCCATCTCACAGATATCGGTGTGAATTAATTCCAAAAGTGTGGATGTCCTTTCAGCCGTCTTAAAAGGTTTCTTTGTTATCTTGCATTTACTACAAGTAAGACACTTAGTATTATGATCTTTTCCACAGTCCTTAATCAATCCATTTTTCACCATAAGTTGTATGGATCTAAAATTCACATGACCAAGACGTTCATGTCATAAATCTAAAGGCTCCACAATATAAACAGAAATATTTTCATTATCAATATTGAGTTTGAACATTCCATTTGTATCATAGCCTTTTCCAACAAATATGCCATTTTTAGACAATAATGATTTATTTGCCTAAAAAATCATTCTAAAACCATGCTTCGAAAGAAGCGTACCTGACACCAAGTTCTTCCGAATATCAGGAACATGCAATACCTCCATCAGTGTGACTATCTTTCCGGAAGTAAACTTCAATTCAACAGTTTCTTTTCCCACAACCTTAGCAGAGAACGAATTTCCCATATACAAAACTTTATCGTCCCCCACTAATTCATAGGTCTTGAAAGCATTTCGATCACCTGATATGTGACAAGTAGCGCCAGTGTCTATCCACCATTCTACTTGATTTCCAGCTACAAATGCTTCTGTAACCATTGCCACAAATTCATCTTTTCCATGGTTATTTGCCTTTTCTTTCTTCTTTTCACTTTTAAGAATTTTACAATTATGCGCATTATTAGTGACCAAATTTGTGACGTTGGTAACATTCAATCGACTTAGAATTGGTACTAGTATGCTTGAAATTCGTACTTTTCTTTGCCTTCGGAATTTTCTTATTAACATTCCTTCTTAGTTGATTTTTCTTCAACCACATGAGCTTTCATTACGGGTTCCTTCAAAATATTATTGTCACGATATCGAGTCTCTTGTTCAATTTGCAAATGCTGCAACAACTGCTCAAGAGTCAAATCTTCTTTCTTGTGTAAGAGTTTGCTTCTGTAACACCCCGTACCATTAACTCGGACCTTGAGCATGATCCTAGACCAAAAGAAAACCAAAAGAAATCATGAGCCTAGACTAAGGCATCACCTGCGAATGCATCACCTGCGAATCGCATGTTATGCATGCGAGTCGCAGGTGGCGTCGCATCTGATGTCAGAGACTTGCCAAAGAAGACTTAGGCGGTGCACCACATGCGACACCATGTGCGATTCGCATGTGACACATGCGAGTCGCATATGGTATCGCATCTGGTGACAGAGAAGTACCAAAGAAGACGTGAAGGTATGCGGCAAGACTCGCGACAGCTTTGGTGCACATGCGACTCGCATGTTGCACATGCGACACCACATGTGCGAACCGCATACGGTGCGTGTGGTATTTTCGTCCGAAAGTTTTCCTCATTTTTGGACATCCTATAAATAGGTTTTCTAGGGTCCGGGACACATTATTCGCGTATAAAACCTCGTATTCTTGTGGAGCTCATACAAGTGTCGATTAAATATCCTCTGGGATTTCGTCGCTGGTACCTCCTCCACCCAACACTTTGGTAAACCCTAATCGAACCGTTCAAGATTCAAGAATCAAGAATTTGGGGAAACACCTTAAAAAACTCGGTCTCTAATTCAAGTGTTGAAACAATTAAGGTACGAACTTCCATCCACGCTGTGGGGAATCTCTACGTTCTTCCCCATGCTCCGTTTTGATATTCATGAAGTTCAAAAACCCTGTGTGGCATTAAATCCAACATATTGGTAGCCCGTAATCATGTATTTATGTATATGAATTTTGTATTTATATCCGTCATTGTATTCCTAATCTTCCATTACGGTTATTAGGAACCCTAGCTTAATCCATGAATCATGAACTCTTCCTCATGCATTCCCATTATGTTTATATGGAAATTTTATGATTTTATGTAGCAAGTCACATGCATGTTTTCAAGACAAATATTTATTTATATAATCATGAACTATTGTTACTACTTATGAATCAAGAACATGTTTGCAAGACTATGACAAGTTATTTCATGAAATCATGTTACAAGTTATTTCACGAAAATCATGGGCTTCTTAGCCAATTATATCATGTTCATGTTTTTGGGATTGCTTAGTTAACCGAGAAGGCTCAGATAGCCTGAAACTACGTTGCCACCGTAGGATAAGGGTTGTCAGCAAGTAGGCAACACCTTCATGATGCAGTTTGGATCCTTACATGCTTATTTTCACGTAAATCTCATATCCCCCGGGTTGTGAGTGTCTCTTGTAGACAAAATTTCATGCCCATGTTGTTTCGGTTATACTATAGCATTCCCCACGTTATGCGCTTTTACATATAAGTATTTTTCGGTTGATTTATTGTTTGAGGATTTGCTCACGTTTCATGCTCATGTTGCTTACATTCATTCCCAGCTCATGTTCTATACCTATGTATGCCACGTTCTTCATTTCAAAGCCAGTTTTACATACTAGTACTATTCACTATGTACTAACGTCCCTTTTGTCTCGGCCTCGCACTTCACTTGCGTATACCGATTTTCGTGAGCATACGCCGCGCAAAGGGATCACCTCGCATCGCCCTTATCGCGAGCCCCACTCCTCTCG
>NW_026714151.1:0-19710 GCF_029784015.1 Lycium ferocissimum
TTAACTTTCCACAATTGACTCGGAATATCCCATTGCACGAAATGCGGAATATAACGCTTTGTTGTGGATTATGTGATGAAAATGAAGGTTTGATCACTCAAATGGAAGTCGTAATTGTTGTGGGCTGATTTAGAACGTAATGTGGTTCTAGTATGCTTTCTTGAATTTATGAAAATAATGTTGTGAATGTATGGATTATTGGTGTCATTGATGAATTTGGAAGAAAGAAACGTATTGTCGTCGTCTATGGAAATTGGTGATTACGGGTTCCATGGCATATTGTTTGGAATGTTCTTAAATCTTGTTTGAAAGGTTGTGGATTGGTAATCGAATATGTGAGCGTTGGTGTTGAATTGATCGTATATAGTTTATTTGAATATAATTGAAATGTTGTCGAATTGTGTAGAAAGGAATTATTAACGTTAGAATGCGTTTTGAATCACTTATGGACATTGTTAGTATGGTTGTTGGTTTGGTTGTTGTTGAATTGGCGAGTTGAATTCTCGGGGTTGTGAATATATAGAAGTCTTTGCCCAAATTTAGAGAAAAAGTAATGGCTTGGAATTGGATTCTTCGATGTTAGGACTAACATTTGATATCTATTAATGTTGTGTGACCTTGGAGAGTCGAGACTTGAGTTCGAATAACTTAGGAAGCGGCTAAGGTATGTAAAGCTCAACCTTTCCTTCTTTGGCATGTCTTAGTTGAAAGTAAGTTATGACACGAATTTCGAGGTAATTCTATTAGGTGATCCGAGCATGTTTATGATTCTTATTGGCTTCCTGATATTCGTATTCTTAATGTGGTCAAATCATGGTCCGTATG
This sequence comes from Lycium ferocissimum, assembly GCF_029784015.1. Lineage (NCBI taxonomy): Eukaryota > Viridiplantae > Streptophyta > Magnoliopsida > Solanales > Solanaceae > Lycium > Lycium ferocissimum. The sequence continues at coordinate 826 of NW_026714151.1, forward strand.
TCATTTGTATAATTAAATTTCAAAAGTTGCATAAAGGTTTTGTTTTCAAAAGAGTTTTGTTCCTAAATGATTCTGAAACTACGAACGTCTGTAACTTTTACATAAGGGCTCGGATCGCTTCGATTTGTTCGTAGAAAGTTCGAAAGTGAATAATGTTCGTAACCTTCCGAGGCGGACTCGGATTGGTTTGGCATATGACTACGATTCCTATGGTTTTGGTAATACGTTTATGATATATGCTATGTTTCCGAATAACGTCCGAAAGATATTTGATATAACTATGGTCCGATTTTCAAATGACATTCCGTTTAGACTACTTCATTGAGTCTATGATGATGTTTTATATGCATATGGTTTGTCGATACTCCGCCGTGCCGGCCCTCAATGTATCTTTCACCGAGTCCGGGCCGGGTACGCATTCGTGCAACTTTCTCGCATTGTTCACCGAGTCCCTCACTAGAGGGCAGACGCTATATATATATATATATATATATATATATATATATATATACATGTATGATGATATGATGATGTGATGAGATGGGGATTGTCATACCCCGTACTTTGTACGTTGAAATATTCTAAGTCGGTTGCGACAAGTTAAGGACAAGGTTGTAAATTTTTTCGATTTTGTTAAAAGTGCATAAGTTGCATATTCATCTTTTCATTGGTATGGAATGTTAAGGGTAAATTTGGAATAAAAAATTTGGGGTTGAAAGTGAAATTATGGAAACTAATGTCTCATGAAATATGGGGCCAAAAGTGAAAATTTGGAGACTTAATTTTCATGAAATTAAAAGCCATGTGACTATGCACATGACTTGTGGGCCAAGGGCCACTTGGTTGGTTAATACATGGAAATAAAAGATGACTAAGTCATCATTTTTATCATCCTTAGCATCTAGAAATTTCAAGAAAAATGGAGGAGAAAAAGAAAAGGCCATACGGCCAAGAATAGGGAAAAGTGAGGTCAAGAATTAGCCATCAAAAATTTTGGTTCTTCATGCAAACTTACTAATTGGAGGGTTCTCATTAACGTGGAAGTGTTGTTGGAAGCAATAAGCTATTCGTTTTCTTCATTCACCATCCTAGCTAAGTTGGAAAGTTGAAGAAGAAAGGTAAGGTTTAATCTTGTTTTGATGTGTTATGGATGGTTCATGTGTGTTGTAGTGTGTCAAAATGGATGAAATCATGAAAATATGGATGTTAGAGTTGAGCCGTGTATGTTAGTGTTTTAGCCGTGTGGTGTGTTGTGTAGTAGAAGTAATGAATAAATTCTAGTTAGCATGTTTTGATTGTTGTTGTGTGTGAAAAGAATGAAAATCATCTATATGTGTGTGTGTAGGTGTTGGCCGAAAAATGGGTTGTTTTGTGTGTTAGGGAATGAAGTAATACTACCTAGTGTTTTAGTTGTTGGCGTTGTGAATTCGATGTTGATAATGAGATTTTAATGAATCAATTTGAAGTTGTGATGGTTGTGGGCTGATTTGGAAGCCAATGTAACTCTTATGTAAACTTTATATTTAGGATAATGACATTGTTAAAGAGTAGATTGTTGGTGTAGTTCATGAGTTCTAGAAGAAAGAAATGCGTTAGAGTGGTTATGTTGAGTTGGGGAGAGATTTCGGATAAGGTGGAAGTATGGTTGGGTTGTTGGAAATATTATGTTAATTGTTTAAAGTGTACTTGAATATCGGTTGAATGGCTTTGGATTAGTAATCGAATGTATAAACGTTGGTATTGGTTTGTATGTAAGCAGTTAAAGTGAGTATATTGGAATATTATGAATGTTGTTGAATTATGTAAAAGGGCTACTAATGTTAGAAATGCATTTTGAATTTATTGTTGATGTTGTAGTTTGGTTGTTGGTGTTGTTGTTGTTGAAATTGGCCGAGTTGAAATCTCGGGGTTGGTGTATTTACGGGGGAAATGCCGCCCAATTTTCTGAGAATTTGGTATTCGTTTGGAATCGGGTTCCTAAATGCTCTTAGCTAATATTTGATACTTAATGCCATATTGTAGAGCTTGGGAAGTTCGCGACGTAAGATTGGATTAGCTTCGAGAATAGACGAGGTATGTAAAGCTTACCTTTCCTTCTTTTGGCATGTCTTAGATATGGCTAGGTTGTGATATGTTATGAGCTTCGGGGGTAATTCTATTCTTAAAAATCCGAGCACGTTTATGAGTCGTATTTGCTTTTGATGTTGGCATCCTTATGTGGACAAGCTATGGTTTATATGTCTTTGTATGATTGATTTTCAAAAGTTGCATAAAAGTTTGGTTTTTAAAAGAGTTTTGTTCCTAAATGATTCCGAAAACTACGAAAGTCCGTAACTTTCACAGAAAGGCTCGGATCGCTTCGACGTTTTCGCAAATGACTTCATAACGTATAATGGTTTTAACTTTCATAGGCGGGCCCGGATTGGGTTGACGCTCGTTCGTGGGTCCCGCGACTTTTCTGTGTTTGGTTTTAACGACCTATTTTTGAAAAACTTAATATGACTATCTTTCCGACCCCCGAGTATGATTACTTATTTATCCGTCGAGTTTGAAATGAGGATTTTCATGCATATGATTTTGATACGACCCCCGATTTGTAACTAAAGTTTTGTTTGATCTGTTCCCGAGTGACGCTCGGAGGAAATTGGATTTGACTATCGTGTCGGCTTTTAAATGGTGGTTCGTTTTGATCAACCTATTGAGGCTTTGAAAATGTTTAAAATTGTATTTGGTTACTCACGATTTTGCTCGTGTATTCTGATATTGCCGCTGGATTGGCGCGCGGTACGTGTGTGATATTGACCGCTGGATTCTTCGCCGCGGTATGTGTGATATTGACCGCTGGATTCTTGGCCGCGGTATGTGTGATATTGACCGCTGGGTTCCTGGCCGCGGTATATGTGTATGTGTGATATTGACCGCTGGGTTCCTGGCCGCGGTATATGTGTATATGTGATATTACCGCTGGGTTCCTGGCCGCGGTATGTGTGTATGTGTGTATGTGTGATATTGACCGCTGGATATTTGACCGCGGTATGTGTGTATATGTGGTATGTGATATGCGATGATTTGATGATATGATATGTGATGATCTGATGATACAATATGATATGTGATATGATGTATGATAATTTGACGGTATGTTTAGGATTATTATGTTATATATGGATCGAGCCGTACGTTCCTCGGCAATCGGTTAATGTCAGCTCATGTGGTATGTTTGATTTTCCGCATACACGAGGCAGAAATGTTTTTCAAAATAAAGAGAAGCATTTTGACATTCTGATTATCCTATTTGTCTTCTGTACCGCTTATGTATGATTTGGAGGTCAGATGTAAGTACCTTGGTATTCGGCTTATTATGCTCACTTTCTGTACTCCTGACTTCGGTTATGATTTCGTTTTCTGTATTTTCGGCTTTGCATACTCAGTACATATTCCGTACTGACCCCCTTTTCTTCGGGGGCTGCGTTTCATGCCGCGCAGGTACCCACAAATGAATATGTGATGTTAGCGGAAGATGTTCCAGTTGGATTGGCGAGCTCCATTTCCTCCGGAGTGTTGCGGTCGAGTGATTTTGTATGGTACGAAGTTATGTTAGAGACTTTGCGAACGTTGTCGAGTGTGTGATATGTCAGTTTTGTAAGCGGCTAGGCGAGCCGATATGTTATTATGTATCATTTTGCAGATTTGTTTGTAACCGGCTATGTAAGCCGATATACCAGTATGCATTATGTTGCAGATTCGTTATGACTACGGATCTTATTTGATTTGAAAAAAAAAAAAAAGCATGGTTGTTCTCCGAAAATTTTCATTATGTACTTATGATATGATTTGAGGGCCCAGCATGTTTATGAGTACCGGTGAGAGTCAGCGGGTTCGCTCGGCCCTGTAAGGGTCGGGTGCCCATCACGCCCCATGGAAAGTTAGGGTGTGACAAATTGGTATCGAGCGATTCATCCTAGGGGTTGTCTGCAAAGTCGTGTCCGGTAGAGTCTTGTTTATGGTGTGTTGCGCGCCACATTTATAAATAGGAGGCTACGGGGCATCTAGGGTGGTTACTCTTCTTTCACATCTGAGATCGTGCCATAGAGCCAAGCTATAGGAAATGGGATTTCTTGCGCTAATCTTTGATTTCAGCAGAATAATGGCGGCGATAGAAGGAAGGGATTGATGATGTTGGAAGTCACCAAGTACACAGGTGAGCAAAGGTATGAAAGATATATGTTGGAAAAGATATTGTGGTTGCGATTGAAATACGAGTTAAAGACTAAAGGGGGAAAGTAAACAAGAAAGTGTAACAGGTGCCGTCTGAGTTGGGCATACGAGGTATGTTTATCATTTGTGTACTGTTGATGATATTGGGAGCCACTGTGTGGCCGCGATATGATATGATATGTATATATGTATTTTGCCCCGTGAGGCATTGTTGGTATCTCCGTGTACGGGTTTTGAGATAGTAAGAAATATAAAGAAACTGCGAAATTTTCCCGAAATAAAAAGAATGAGACATGGGTTTATGATATGACTTGAAAGGTCGTGCCAATAGTAATGACAAGATTTGACTAAGCTACGAGTACAGCTGATATCGAGAAAGAAGTAATAGTATGAGTAAAACAAGAGTAAGGAGGGCTAAAATAGAAATTGTGTTATGAGAGCGTGTTGAAATCTATAAGGCTTCAACTTACTCTAGATTGTGTGCTGAAGGTCATGTGGTGAGGTGGACGCGATCATACTAGCATTACAGCATCGTATTTCATCAGAAATCCAAAGTTAAGCGTCTTTGGAGTGAGAGCAATTTTAGGATGGGCGACACCCTGGGAAGTTTTCTGAAAATTTTACAAATTTAGACGCAAGGGGTAAATGAGAAGCTAGAGTGGCCTAAGGGAAATTAGAGTGTGTGGCGTGGGCAGAAACCTTGCGAGGTCGCGTAGAACGGGGTGAATTAGACCGGTAGAGAGAAAGGAAGTGCATCACGACTCTAGTATTGGGGTGAGTTTGAGTAGCGTTTGGGAATATTTGGTGAACGAGATTGCATGCTATGGTAATAAAGAAAAGTTTAAATCGAGATCCTTAAGAACCCATACGACTAGTTGAACATTCGAGGACGAATGTTCTAAAGGGGAAAGGATGTCATACCCGTACTTTGTACGTTGAAATATTCTAAGTCGGTTGCGACAAGTTAAGGACAAGGTTGTAAATTTTTTCGATTTTGTTAAAAGTGCATAAGTTGCATATTCATCTTTTCATTGGTATGGAGTGTTAAGGCTAAATTTGGAATAAGGAAAATTTGGGGTTGAAAGTGAAATTATGGAAACTAATGTCTCATGAAATATGGGGCCAAAAGTGAAAATTTGGAGACTTAATTTTCATGAAATTAAAAGCCATGTGACTATGCACATGACTTGTGGGCCAAGGCCACTTGGTTGGTTAATACATGGAAATAAAAGATGACTAAGTCATCATTTTTATCATCCTTAGCATCTAGAAATTTCAAGAAAAATGGAGGAGAAAAAGAAAAGGCCATACGGCCAAGAATAAGGAAAAGTGAGGTCAAGAATTAGCCATCAAAAATTTTGGTTCTTCATGCAAACTTACTAATTGGAGGGTTCTCATTAACGTGGAAGTGTTGTTGGAAGCAATAAGCTATTCGTTTTCTTCATTCACCATCCTAGCTAAGTTGGAAAGTTGAAGAAGAAAGGTAAGGTTTAATCTTGTTTTGATGTGTTATGGATGGTTCATGTGTGTTGTAGTGTGTCAAAATGGATGAAATCATGAAAATATGGATGTTAGAGTTGAGCCGTGTATGTTAGTGTTTTAGCCGTGTGGTGTGTTGTGTAGTAGAAGTAATGAATAAATTCTAGTTAGCATGTTTTGATTGTTGTTGTGTGAAGAAAAGAATGAAAATCATCTATATGTGTGTGTGTAGGTGTTGGCCGAAAATGGGCTGTTTTGTGTGTTAGGGAATGAAGTAATACTACCTAGTGTTTTAGTTGTTGGCGTTGTGAATTCGATGTTGATAATGAGATTTTAATGAATCAATTTGAAGTTGTGATGGTTGTGGGCTGATTTGGAAGCCAATGTAACTCTTATGTAAACTTTATATTTAGGATAATGACATTGTTAAAGAGTAGATTGTTGGTGTAGTTCATGAGTTCTAGAAGAAAGAAATGCGTTAGAGTGGTTATGTTGAGTTGGGGAGAGATTTCGGATAAGGTGGAAGTATGGTTGGGTTGTTGGAAATATTATGTTAATTGTTTAAAGTGTACTTAAATATCGGTTGAATGGCTTTGGATTAGTAATCGAATGTATAAACGTTGGTATTGGTTTGTATGTAAGCAGTTAAAGTGAGTATATTGGAATATTATGAATGTTGTTGAATTATGTAAAAAGGGCTACTAATGTTAGAAATGCATTTTGAATTGATTGTTGATGTTGTAGTTTGGTTGTTAGTGTTGTTGTTGTTGAAATTGGCGAGTTGAAATCTCGGGGTTGGTGTATTTACGGGGAAATGCTTTGCCCAATTTTCTTGAGAATTTGGTATTCGTTTGGAATCGGGTTCCTAAATGCTCTTAGCTAATATTTGATACTTAATGGCATATTGTAGAGCTTGGGAAGTTCGCGACGTAAGATTGGATTAGCTTTGAGAATAGACGAGGTATGTAAAGCTTACCTTTCCTTCTTTTGGCATGTCTTAGATATGGCTAGGTTGTGATATGTTATGAGCTTCGGGGGTAATTCTATTCTTAAAAATCCGAGCACGTTTATGAGTCGTATTTGCTTTTGATGTTGGCATCCTTATGTGGACAAGCTATGGTTTATATGTCTTTGTATGATTGATTTTCAAAAGTTGCATAAAAGTTTGGTTTTTAAAAGAGTTTTGTTCCTAAATGATTCCGAAAACTACGAAAGTCCGTAACTTTCACAGAAAGGCTCGGATCGCTTCGACGTTTTCGCAAATGACTTCATAACTTATAATGGTTTTAACTTTCATAGGCGGGCTCGAATTGGGTTGACGCTCGTTCGTGGGTCCCGCGACTTTTCTATGTTTGGTTTTAACGACCTATTTTTGAAAAACTTAATATGACTATCTTTCCGACCCCGAGTGTATGATTACTTATTTATCCGTCGAGTTTGAAATGAGGATTTTCATGCATATGATTTTGATACGACCCCGATTTGTAACTAAAGTTTTGTTTGATCTGTTCCCGAGTGACGCTCGGAGGAAATTGGATTTGACTATCGTGTCGGCTTTTAAATGGTGGTTCGTTTTGATCAACCTATTGAGGCTTTGAAAATGTTTTAAACTGTATTTGATTAATCACGATTTTGCTCGTGTATTACGATATTGTTGGATTCTTGGCCGCGGTATGTGTGATATTGACATTTGGATTCTTCGCCGCGGTATGTGTGGATTCTTGGCCGCGGTATGTGTGATATTGACCATTTGGGTTCCTGGCCGCGGTATATGTGTATGTGTGATATTGACCGCTGGGTTCCTGGCCGCGGTATATGTGTATATGTGATATTACAGCTGGGTTCCTGGCCGCGGTATGTGTGTATGTGTGATATTGACGGCTGGATATTTGACCGCGGTATGTGTGTATATGTGGTATGTGATATGCGATGATTTGATGATATGATATGTGATGATCTGATGATACAATATGATATGTGATATGATGTATGATAATATGACGGTACGTTTAGGATTATTATGTTATATATGGATCGGGCCGTACGTTCCTCGGCAATCGGTTAATGTCAGCTCATGTGGTATGTTTGATTTTCCGCATACACGGGGCAGAAATGTTTTTCAAAAGAAAGCGAAGCATTTTGACATTCTGATTATCCTATTTGTCTTCTGTACCGCTTATGTATGATTTGGAGGTCAGATGTAAGTACCTTGGTATTCGGCTTATTATGCTCACTTTCTGTACTCCTGACTTCGGTTATGATTTCATTTTCTGTATTTTCGGCTTTGCATACTCAGTACATATTCCGTACTGACCCCCTTTTTTCGGGGGCTGCGTTTCATGCCGCGCAGGTACCCACAGATGAATATGTGATGTTAGCGGAAGATGTTCCAGTTGGATTGGCGAGCTCCATTTCCTCCGGAGTGCTGCCGGGTCAGAGTGATTTTGTATGGTATTTGAAGTTATGTTAGAGACTTTGCAGACAGTGTCGAGTGTGTGATATGTCAGTTTTGTAAGCGGCTAGGCGAGCCGATATGTTATTATGTATCATTTTGTAGATTTGTTTCTAACCGGCTATGTAAGCCGATATACCAGTATGCATTATGTTGCAGATTCGTTATGACTACGGATCTTATTTGATTTGAAAAAAAAAAAAGAAAAGCATGGTTGTTCTCCGAAAATTTTCATTATGTACTTATGATATGATTTGAGGGCCCAGCATGTTTATGAGTACTGTGAGAGTCAGCGGGTTCGCTCGGCCCTAGGTAAGGGTCGGGTGCCCATCACGCCCTATGGAAAGTTAGGGTGTGACAGGGATGGCGGCCAGGATGGCATACCGAGTCCCTTGCTAGCGGGGTCGGGACAAGCTATTCACCGAGTCCCTCACTAGAGGGCCGGGTACGGTATGTATATATGTGTATATCTGCATGCATACATGATTATGATATGATTTTACTCACCGAGTCCCTCACCAGAGGGCCGGTACTTGTATATATGTACGATGATATAATGATACGATTTTGATATGATTTTATCTACCGAGTCCCTCACTAGAGGGCCGGGACACGCTATATGTATACATGGTGATTATATGATTTTGATATGCATGATAAATCTTTTCGAAGGCAAGTTTTATGATTTTTTACAGATATTTTACTTAGGTATGATCCCGCTTCTTGTGTTTTCATGCTTTACATACTCGGTACATATTCCGTCGACCTTCTTTCTTCGGGCGTTTCATGCCGCGCGGTACACCCGTATGAGTGGAAGATATTAGCGAGACGTTCCTAAGGGGATTGGCGAGCTCCATTTTCTCCGGAGTGCTTTGCTTGAGTTAGAGCTTTATGATATGGTTTCATGTTCCATGTTAGAGACTTTGCAGACAGTGTCGTGGGTATAAGATGTCGATTATGTAAGCGGCTATGTAAGCCGATGTGTTGTTACGCATTGTATTACAAGTTCTATATGTTTCTATATGTTACAGATTTTCCTTGATTCGAGAAAGATAAAAAGCATATTATTCTTCCAAAAACTTCTGTTATGTGTTTGTGTCATGATTTGAAAGCCAGCGTGATTATGAGTGTTATGTGAGCCGGCGGGTTCGCTCGGCCCTAAATAAGGGTCGGGTCCCGATCACGCCCTAACAGAAATTAAGGGTGTGACAGGCATGTTCATTGATGACCCCAGCCGTCCTTCCTGAGGATCAATGGATTCCACATTTCAATGATTTTAACACTGCTAGGACTGGAGTCCTAACCACCACAGTCATCACAAAGCATCCAATCATAATTGAATTTGTCACGACCCAACCCCGTAGGCCGTGACTAGTGCCCGAGTTGGCCACCCAAACACATTCATAGATCCGAGTCGCAAACAGATGGCTTATACAGACACAAATATCAAACGCTATCTCAGATTATATCAAACCTGTCTCAAACACATCTCAAACACAACCGAATATATATCAAAAGCCGGCAAGGCTATCAAATAGCGCAACGACCCAAAACATATACAAATGCAAGCCGACGAGGCTGCCACGGCGAATGGGATCGCCCAGAACATACAACATACACACACAACTGTACAGAATGGGCATAACCCACATACATGTCCACAGACCTCTAAACAGACAAACAGAATCATATGACGGGACAGGGCCCCGCCGTACCCCTGAACCAATATATACAAATGCAACGGACGAATATATACCAAAATGTGGCTCCGGAATAAAGGGGAGCACTCCAATCGGCGAAGAGGGTATCCTAAACAGGTGGATCACCAAGCGTGCGTTCGTACTGCCGCGGCATGAAACGCAGACCCCGTAGGAAAGGGGGTCGACGAAATATGTACTAAGTATGCAAGCGAGAAAATATAGTATACAAATCGAATCATACTCGAGCGTATACGAGAAAGTAAATGCGTTTCCAAAATATCAAAATGTTTACTTTCAAAATACAAATCATGCATGGGGCACGGGGAAAATATGGTCGCCCGCCGTCGATGGCGCCATAACACAAGATAACACCGAGAAAGTTTCAAATCTCCGTATCCCCGTCACATATCATACACGCATAACGCCATACATGTAAATGATAACACTAGATATAAGCGGAACCCGGCCCTCGAGCAAGGGGCTCGGCGAACCATAATCACAGCATAACACCGGAATATAACAAAGAGCGCACGACAACAGAACCGGCCCGGGACTCGGCGAAAGATATAACAGAATGCACGAACGGAGTCGTGAGTAACCATATGCATAAAATCATTATCATAGACTCAAATGATAAGTAAAATGACCATATTTAAAGTCGGGATATTAGTCATATCATATTTTGTCACAAGTCATCAGAATTACAAAAAGGAGAGTCGCGGGGCCCACGGACGGGTGTTGACCCGAGTCGGGCCCGCCTGTGAAAAACATACTTATCATACATCATACAATCACCTACGAGCATATCGAGGCAATCCGAGCCTTTCTGTGAAAGATACGAGCGTTCGTAGTTACGGAACTTTTAAAAGCCAAACTTTTTGTACAAAAGTTGAAAATCAAATATTTCAAAGGCATAAAGGCCAATATTTCATCATACCAACATACGAATTTCCAAGAAATGAATAGGAGTCATAAACATGCTCGGATTGCGAGAATAGAATTTCCTCGAGGCTCGTGTCATAGCCTATTTGTAACTAAGGCATGCCAAAGAAGAAAGAATGGAGCTTTACATACCTCGTACGCACTCAACGCTAGCTTAAACTCAAGATAAATCCAACCTACGTCTCGGGCTGCCCAAGGTCTACAAACAAGTCATGATATGCCAAACGTTAGCTATGGACGCTTAGGCATTTAATTCCAAACTAACACTAAATTCTACAGAAATTTGGGCAGCATTTCCCCTGTAAATAGGCCACACCGAGAATTTAACTCGGCCAAAATCAACAACAACAACAACAACAACCAACCTAGCAACATCAATAATCAATCCGAAAGGTAATATAACATTAATAAGCCCCTTTTTCATCATTCAACAACTTTCAATATATTTGATTCAACGGCTTACGTTCAAGCCAACATTAACGCTTATACATTCAAATACTCATCCGAATCCATATCAACAACATTCAAGGACATCTTAAACAATTTATACAATATTTCCAACCATCCAACAATGGCTCCATTTTACCCCCTGTCTTCAACCGAGAACACAACTATAATCCATTTCTAACTTCCGAATCATGATTTGCATCAATAATCCATACTATAACGATATCATTATAATAAATACACAAATTACATCAAACGCATAATAACCTCCAATTCAGCCCATACATTTGCAATCTCTCTCTCATCAATCTTGAGTCATTAAAAGCTCATTTCCAACATAGAATTCATTACGACAACCACTAAAACACTAAGCGACATTAATGCGTTCTTTGTCATATTCCATGACCCATTTTCGTAACACAACATATATACATATTGATGATTCTCATTCATTCTTCACCCTACAATGATCATAACATACTAACTAGACCTCAATTCATTGCTTCAACACAACACAACACACACACACTTCACACGGCTAAGCCTCATACACATGGCCTCAATTCCAACTTACTATATTTCATGATTTTCATCCATTTTAACATACTAAAACATGCATACAACCTTTATAACACATAAAACATAATCAATTCTTACCTTTCTTCTTCAACTCCACAATAGGCTAGGGTTTGAAATAATGAAAACTAGCGGGTTGAACACTTCCACGCTACTTAGGGACCTCCAATTAGTGGGTTTGCATCAACAAAATATTTTTGGAGTGGCTAGAATTGAACTTGGTTTTTTTTTTTCTTGGCCGAGAGCTTCCTTAAGGGAGTTCTTCAACTTCTATCTTTTTCTAAGTGTTGGAAATGAATAATGAAGACTAGTTGATCATCTTTTGTGCTTATATGAATATGGCACAAGTGTCCTTGGCCCACACCATGTGTTGGAGCAATAAAAATTGAACACAAATTGTGTGGGCCATTCCCAATTACCACACGGCCAAGGGCCAAATTTTTGCATGATTTCCAACTTCCATTTATTCCATTTTTTTGTCCCAAATTTTCCTAATTGTTCCATGCAACAAATTCATGCATAACTTATGTCTCAAAATAAAGTCGAAGGTCAAAAGTCTCGACTTTGCATCCCGGAATGGTTTTGGCCCTAACTTTCATAGTTAAACCGAATCGTCCCGATGTACAAAATACGAGACATAACAGAATTCTTCCCAGGGTTAAAGTTTCGAACAAAGCTGATTGGATCAGATGTCCCAGGAAAAGATCTCATTATCGGATTTGACATCTTCAGACAACATAAAGATCAGCTCCAGATCAAAGCCCATGAAATAACGTTCAAGAAACAATTCAAGCTATATACAGATGTTTTACGATTATTCCAAATAGCGATCTTTGAGAACGGATCAAGGAGATAGAAAAGCAGTTGGTGGAGCATTCATGTGCGGATTCTCACAAGGAGTTTATGGGAAAATGCAAAATGCCTTTATGGCTAAATGAAGAGTTTTTCATTAAACTCCCTTCAAAAGAATGAAAGCATTAATCCAGTGAAGGCAAGTCACTCTAGGCATGAATCCGGATCATCTTGACTTAAAAGGGAATGCGAAGAGCTCTTAGAGTTTGGACTTATCGAGCCTTCTAATTCGCAATGGGCATGCGAGGCATTCTATGTCAATAAGCGGGTGGAACAAACAAGAGGTAAACTCAGATTAGTCATAAACTATCAACCTCTTAACTATTTCCTCCAAGATGATAAATTCCCTATGCCAAATAAACTCACCCTTTTTTCACACTTATCCAAAGCTAAATACTTTTCCAAGTTTGACCTTAAATCGGGGTTTTGGCAATTGGGAATACACCTAGAAGATCGACCAAAACAGGGTTTTGTATACCCGATCACCACTTTCAATGGAAAGTCATGCCCTTTGAGTTGAAAATGGCACCTCATTATTCCAAAAAGCCATGATAAAATTATTTCAACCCATCCTCCATACATCACTAGTCTACATTGATGGCATCTTACTCTTTAGTGATACTATGGAAGAACACCTCATTTTGCTACAACAGTTCCATGACCTAGTGGAGAAAAATGGAATCATGCTATCACAGAAAAAGATGATTCTTGCTAGAAAGGAAATTGATTTTCTGGGGATGCATTTTGTTCATGGATCATACAACCCAGGGCCACATATTTGTCAAGAACCGTTCAAATTCCCAGACACCAATTTTACGACGAAGCAGCTCCAACAGTTTTTAGGTGTGATTAATTATGTTAGAGATTTTATCCCTAATGTCTCTACATACATTGCTCCACTTACAAAAATGCTCAAGAAGAATGCCCCAGGTTGGGGAAAGGAACAGGATGAAGCAGTTCAGAGAATAAAAGAAATCTCAAAAGAGGTCAAAGCCCTCCATATTCCATCAGACGGGAAAAAGATATTGCAGATAGATGCCAGCAACGAATATTGGAGTGCGGTACTCTTTGAATAAAAAGATGGCCAATGAAAAATATGCGGATATGCCAGTGGAATGTTCAAAGATGCTGAACAACACTATCATTCCACATTCAAAGAAACTCTTGCAGTAAAGAATAGGATTAAAAAGTTTAATTTCTTTTTAATTCACACAGAGTTGCTTATCAAGATGGATATAAATGCTTTCCCGAAGATGATCCAGATAAATCCAAAGATTACCCCAAATCCGCAGATTCTCAGATGGGCACAATGGTTCTCCCCTTATAAATTCCAGGTAAAGCACCTCAAAGGGAAGGATAATATTCTAGCGGATTTCCTATCCAGGCCAGATGAGTTTTCAAAGAGATTTCAAGCAAAGGCACGTAAAAAGGCTAACGAGCCAAATTTTCATGCTTGCAAGCTCACCAGGAGCTAGTTCATCCAGAATAGCAGATCATCCACCGAAATTCTTCAGCAAGTTTGTGGGCCCGTTTGATCCATCCATCCTTACAGAAAGAAGGACTTTCTATGAGCTTCTAGTTTTCCAAAAATATGGAGAATCAAACCTTAAGCCATTCGGAGTCAATCCAGAATACCCATTCTGTCACATATTCATAGCAATGCACAATGATTTTTCACAGGAGCTATTATGGTTTTTCCGGGGTACTAATGTCACCGGTATTATATTTTATGGAATTCAAGTGTGAGATGTTCCGATGTTTTGACGAGATTGAACTGCTCTCAAAAAGTTTTGCAATGGTTGAACCACGAAGATATTGGGCACAATGTTTCCAAGACTCTGTGCGCAAAAGTGTTCATGTTACATCGACCAGATAAAGATTATTGATGGGAAGGTCTATGCTTAACCAGATATTTCACTATTGTGGAATTCCCCGTCTCTCGTCTTTGTCCTTAGAAGATGAATACAGCGAAGAACAGAGAATTACTTTCCAGCAAAATAAGTGCATCCCAAAGGAGATATGGCCGAAAGAATGGGCTTGATGGAATTACACTGATGACCATCCCCATTGGGAAAGAGTTCGAGAAGAAGCAAAGGAGTACCGAGCTCCATATGAAATAATCAGAAATGAAGCCACTCATGCTATCACAAAGATATGGTTGAATTTTCCATCTCAAGATTCAACAAAAATAGATCCAGATATGACAGGGCCATCCAACAGGAATTGCTACTACCCAAGGTCGCAAAAAAAAAAAAGTCTGGAAAACAAACAATAATTCAAGAAAAAACATGGACCAGAATGGTGGATAGAGGAAGGATATACAACTCCGCCGTCGACTCCATCAAGCACCGCTCCGTCGGATAAGGCTTATTGACGTGCTTACAAGAAAGACAAAAGCGGACCCCACGGTCACATGCTTGCACATGGTTGTCATGCTTTGGATGATGTTCCCCTCGTTTTATTAGGCTTGTTTTATTAGGCGTGTTTTATTAGGCTGTCTTATTAGGCTCGTTTTATTAGGCTTGTTTTATTAGGCTGTCTTCTTAGGCTCGTTTTATTAGGCTTGTTTTATTAGGCCCTTCACATGCCTAGTGGGGCCCGTGTACCATGTAAGATAAGTCTTGTGGAAGCCTCCAACTCCCATAAATAGAAGGCTATATAATAGTTAGAAATCATCAAATAATCTCCCTGTAAATTTTCCGTTATCAATAAAATGTTTGCTTTCTAAATTTCTCTTATTCTTCTCTTTGAAAGGCATGGAAAAGTATCCTAAGTTAGTATAGGGTTAGGAAATATTGAGCAAGTTAAGCTTGCTATAAGTACAATAGTTTTCCGAAGCTTTGACAGTATGTCTATAGTAGTGTGAAAGTTTTTCCGAGTTGAGTAGCTTAGCAAGGGAGCCAGCCCATTGTGTAGGAAAAACTTTCATGTCTATGATCTTTCAAACTATCTAACTAACTTGACAAGCTATCCTTCGGGTTGTTGAAGTCAGGTTTGCGGCAAGCCGTCCTTCGGGATGTTGAAGCCCAGTCCTACTATGTAAGAAAACCATTGTACTTGCAGTTTGGCCGTCTTGTTGTTTCCCCGCCCTCTACACACTAATACCATGAGGTGTGCGAGAGGGCATGGAAACGACAAGCAAGGCTAAACCGGCAAGAAAAATAGTTTTCTTACATAGGCGGGAATGAGCCTTCGTTATATCCGTATTTTCGTACATTGGGACAACTCGGATTAACGATGGTGTTAGGGACCAAACCATTTCGGGATGCAAAGTCGGGACTTTTGACCTTCGATTTTATTTTGAGACATAAGTTGTGCATGAATTTGTTGCATGGAACAATTAGGAAAATTTTGGACCAAATATGGAATAAATGAAACTTGCAAATCATGCATTTTTGCATGCTTTGGCCGTGTGGTCATTTGAATTGGCCCACCCATTTTTGTGTTCAATTCTAATTGCTCCAACACATGGTGTGGGCCAAGGACAAGTGTGCACTTCATATAATAGCAAAAGATGATCAACTAGTCTTCATTTAGTCATTACAACACTTAGAAAAACAAAACAAGGAAGTTGAAGAACAACAAGCTTGTTCTCATTAAAAGCAAGAAAAAATCAACTTCATTTCTAGCCTTCCCAAAATTATTTTGTTGATGCAAACACACTATTTTGAGGTCCCTAAGTAGCGTGGAAGCGTTGTTGGAGCGATCAATCCGCTAGTTTTCATCCTTGGAAACCCTAGCCCTATTGTGAAGTTGAAGGAAGAAAGGTAAGATTTGATTATGTTTTATGTGTTATAAAGGTTGTATGTATGTTGTAGTATGCTAAAATGAAGGAAATTCATGAAATATAGTATGTTAGAGTTGAGGCCATGTGAGTGAAGATTGGCCGTGTGAAGTGTGTGTGTGTGTGTTGTGTTATGTTTAAGTGATGAATTAAGTCCTATGTAGTATGTTGGTGGTTGTAGTGTGAAGAAATGAATGAGAATTATCCATATGTATATATGTTGTGTGTTGGCCGAAAAATGATCATGGAATATGACAAAGAACGATGAGAATAGCATTGTTAGAATGTGAATTTAGGGGCAAATCATGATTTGGAAGCATCGGGGGGGTAAGTTTTTTTCATACCTCAAGGCAAGAAAAATGATGAAAAGGGTATATTTATCATCGGTCCATGTTCATGATTTAGGGGGAAAGGGGGCCCCATTCTTTTCCCCCTGGTTAATGAGTTCTTAGATTTTTTCCCCGGAATGACCCGGTCTTGACGGGGAATGATTTGCTATTGTTTTTTCCGGATTTTTGGCTTCTTTCCCCCTCGAAATGGCCCCCAAATGAAAGAATTGAAAGACTGAAGATTTTTTGAAAGGGCTTTATTACCCCCAACATCCCGGGGAGCGCTATTATTTGTGAAAAAGGATGGATCGCTGGAAGGCATTGACCCCGGCTTTAATAAGGTAACCTAAAGAATAAATACCCCCCCCCCGGGATTGATGATTTGTTTGATGGGTTTGGGTCCCGTGCTTCTGAAGATGCCCCGTTGGGGCTATCATCAGAGGGTACGAGAGGGATTTTCCCAAAAACCCAAATTCGGGCCCCGTATGGGCACTATGAATTGAGTGATGTCTTTTGGGGGTAATCTGACGTTTTTTGGACCATGAATCGGGTATTCGTAGTTCTTAGACATGTTCGTGTTTGTTTTCTTGATGACATCCGGTTTATTCTCGATCGGGGAGCATGCGGATCATTTGAACGGATTGGCACCTTTGGCACCGAAATTATATCTAAATTTTCTGGTGTGGGGGCGCCGGGGCTTTTCGGGGCATATTATTGGGGGGCGGCCCCGGGGGATCCCCGAAAGATTGGGTCGTGAAGTTGGCCTGGCCTACGACGGGGGCGGGTGCGTGCTTTTTGGGTTGGCCGGTTATTACGGAGGTTCGTAGGGGCATTTGCCGATTTCCCCCCTTTGAAAAGGGGCGCTCGGGGAGGAAATTTCGTGGTGGGATGCTTGCGGGTAGCTTCAGTACAA
The DNA here is from genome assembly GCF_029784015.1 of Lycium ferocissimum. Classification (NCBI taxonomy): domain Eukaryota; kingdom Viridiplantae; phylum Streptophyta; class Magnoliopsida; order Solanales; family Solanaceae; genus Lycium; species Lycium ferocissimum. The sequence continues at coordinate 18,518 of NW_026714151.1, forward strand.
AGAGGTTGACTAGGGCCCGGCCCCGACTTTTCCCCAGGGTCCGGATGGGTATGTGATTTATTGTGATGCCTCGGTATTTTTTTGGGGGTGTGTGTTGATGGGAGGCGGGGGGATACTTATGCTTCCCGGGGAAAAAAACATGAAAAAATTATCCTCTCACGATTTGGGGGCCACGGTTTTCATGCTTTGAAGATTTGGGGACATTATTTATATGGTGTTCACGTTGATATTTATCATCTAAGAGCCTCCAAAACTCTAAACGAAGGGGTAACTTTTCGAGGGGATGGTTGAGTTTTGGGAAAAATTTGATGTTGATATTTACCCCCCGGGAAAGAAATGTTTGGGGGTGCACTTTTTGCAAATTTTGGGGAGCCTGTAACGTGCCCCGGGGAGGAAAACTGGTTCGCGATATTCTCGGGTTGGCTAGCTTGGATTCCTTGGGTTCGGGGATGTTGGGGGTTTCGTTTTATTTCGAATCCTCTTTTCAAGATATTAGGGGATCGTTAGGGTCCTCCGGGACGGATAGGGGCCGCTTCCCGACCCTTGGGTGGGTGCCCCCAACCCAAAGACTTACAAATCAAATCATCAAAATACCAGGGGGTTTCGGACATTATTCGGACGATAATCGACGACATCATACAAATGCGTCCTAAGCGGCGCCCTGTCAAACATCACATCGGAACGTTGGCGGAATGTTTGCCCCACACCTCATGCAAACGATGGGCCTATCGGCCATAGTAGCACGGGGGACAAAAACGAAAAAGAAATCAATAGACGAACCGAAACCCCCAAACGGGACCCCGGCCCAAAACATGACTACGGCCCTCAAACGAAAAAGACATACGAACTATGACGGGACGGGGCCCCCCTCCCCAAAAAAAGAAATGCAATATCCAAAAACGAGCATATATACCAAATGTGGGCTCCCGGCGGGGGAGCATCCTGACAAAAAAGGTAGCCCAAAACGGGGGAAAACACCCAACCGGCGCCGACCCGGGATGAAAACCGCCCCAGGGAAATCCGGGGAAAAATCAGTATGAAAACGGGGCTAATCCAAATCATAGGAGGAAAGCAACAAAAACAATAAAGACCCAAACCCTCGGAATGCAAATGTCGAAGCAAAAAAAACGTGCCAAAACTCGGGGAAAGTGGGGCACCCCCAGCGGGTCCCAAAAACATCATACTCGGAAAAA
>NW_026714152.1:0-23351 GCF_029784015.1 Lycium ferocissimum
AGATTAATTCATTCTTGTCATATAATATGACCCCTATGCGGCCACACTACACATATACATATATGGATGATTCTCATTCTTTTCTTCACCCTACACAACTAAACATGCTATATACAATTGTTTCATCACCTCAACACAACACACACACTTACACGACCATAAACACTCTACACGGCTATGCACTACACACACAACCTTCACTCCAACATGCCATATTTCATGATTTTCATCCATTTTAGCATACTACAACATGCATACAACCTTTATGACACATAAAACATAATCAATTCTTACCTTTCTTCTTCAACTCCATAATTTGCCTAGGGTTTGCAATTGACACAACGAATGGTTGGATGACCCGAACAACGCTTCCACGCTACTTAGGGACCTCAAATTAGTGGGTTTGAATCAAAGAAATAATTTTGGGATGGCTTGAATTGAAGTTGGTTTTTCTCTATTCTTGGCGAGAGCCTCACTTTCTCTTCACTTCTTGCTCTTTTTTTTTTTCTAAGTGTTGGAAATGAATAAAGATGACTTAGAAGTCATATTTTAAGCTTCCACAAGAATTGCACATGTGTTCATGGCCCACACTCATGTGTTGGAGCAATTAAAATTGGACACAAAAATGGGTGGGACCAATTCAAGTCCACACGGCTACAAGGCCAAAAATTGCATGATTTTCAACTTCCAATTATATCACTTTTGGTCCCAAATTTTCCTAAGTGTCCCATGCAAACAAATTCATGAACAACTTATGACTCAAAATCAAATCGAAGGTCAAAAGTCTCGACTTTGCATCCCGGAATGGTTTTGTCTCTAACTTATCATAGGTAATCCGGATTGTTCCAATGCACAAAATACGGGATATAACAATCCGTACCAGCCTATAATAGGCTCGGTGTTATACGTACCCGGCTATAATAGGCTCGGTGTTATCCATACCCAGCTACAGTGGTGTGTACAACAGGTGCCGTACCCGGCCGACTATAGCGCAGCTCGGTGTCATAAAATAGATACATATCTATAAAAATCATGCATGAGAGCACAAAGAAACGTTACGACTCTATCGGAGTGACGTAAGGTCGTTATACTGTTATACCTCGCATTTCGTACATTGGAATATTCCGAGTCAATCGTGGAAAGTTAAGGGCGAGACTATTTTCAACAATTATTTTAAGGTGCAAGTCGTTGTAACAATTATTTATGACTATTATTAGTATGGAGATATTGTGAGAAGTTAAGGGCAAAAAGAGAAATTGCAAAAATGGCCAATGAAAATAATGTGGAAGGCTAGGGGCGAAATGGTAATATTGAGGAAAGTCTAGGGGCAAAATGGGAATTTTACAAAAGGGTTCATGAACATTCCAAAAAGGGGCCATATTGGCCATGTGACCAAAACAAAAAAAATAAGCAAAATAAAAGATGACAAAAATAAGTCATCTTTGCCATAAAGTTTAAGAAAATTCTAGAGAAATTTGGAAAAAGGGCATGTGCCCCTCACATGAGTTGTAAGAGATATATATATATATATATATATATAAGGGAGAAGTCTTCATATTTGTTCAAGAAAAATTTGGAGAAAGAAAACAAAACAAAAGAGAAGATAGAGGGGATGGCCTATTCGGCCAAGAGGGTGCAAGAACACCCCCTTGAAATCTTGTTTAAAAAAATTATTTCTTCATGTATTTCTACTAAGTGCAAGACTCTCTTCAACATGGTATAATTATTTTGGCAAGGAAACAACTTTAGAGGCAAGTGGAAGTTTTGGGAAAAAGGTAAGAATTTCATGTTCTTATTATGTTATGGAAGATTATATATGTTATAGTATGTAGAAATGAATGAAAAGTATGGAAATCTTGTGTGTTGTGGATATGGATGTGTGGCCGTATGCATGGATGGTTTGCAAGGGCAATGATTCAATTGTTTTATTTAGTATTTTGATTGTTGTTGATGTTATGGATGATTTGTATGTGTTGTAGAGTGAAGGAATGGATGGAATACATGAAACTATGCATGTTGTGTTGTTGGCCGTCTATATGAGTAATGTAGCCGTGGGTGTGTAGTGAGTATATGGCCGTGTACGTTGATTGTATTGTGAAGGGATGGTGAGCAAATTTTATCTAGTGCCTTGGTTGTTGTCCTAGTGTGTAGGAATGGATGAAAATTCATGAAAATATGTTAGTAGTTGTTGTGGCCGAATGAAGAATAATTTGGCAAGTTGTAGTGAATTGATTCTAATTGATACTCTAGTGGTTGTATTGTGAATTTCATGATGAAAAATGAGGATTTAAAATGGTTAAAGATGAAGTAGTGTATGAATTAAATTGAATCGAATCAAGTATTAGTGAAATGTTGTTGAATTGTATGACAAAGGTTGTCTTTATTACACTGTATCATGGGTCGGTTATTGGCATTGTTGTTGATAGTTTGGCTGGGTTGAATTCCCGGGATTGTTGTTAATTGAAATTGGCCAAGTTGAACTTGGCGGGATGGAGTATCTACAGGGAAAATGCTGCCGAAATTTCAGTAGGCAAGTGCTATTTTGAGAATCAACTTCTAATGCCCTAATTAATGTTTGGTAAATATGACCAAATTGTAGATTTTGGCGAACTTGGAACCGGAATTTGGAGTAGCTTAAGAAGCGGAAAAGGTATGTAAGGCTTACCCTTTCTTTCTCCTGGCATGTCCTAGATATACTAGGCTTGAATTTGGACCTTGGGGACAACTCTGCTCTTCGGAATCCACGTCCGAAATTGCCCCTTTTTCTTTCAGTAGAATTGAATCAATTATGTTGCTAATGGTTGGAAAAGTTGTCTAAACACCTAGAACTTGAACAAATGGGACCCGACTATCTTAAAACTATCACGAATGATATTATGAAGTGTAAAATACGTAAATTGGGTACGGCACTTTGATTTGACCCGAGGTGGGCCCACAATCCCGAGACCTATGTATATTGTTCTATTTGCCTTATTTCCAAGTACGATAAATAATGAAAACCTTTGGCTAATGTTTCGAGTTTGTTATAAGTACTTGGTAACTCGGATGTGAGTATTACGGTTCGGCTATTCGGCATAAACGCTTCGGTACGAATGATCGATTTGAATATTTTGATATAAGCATTTCGATGGAAATATTCTAATACAAGTGTTCTGATATAAGTATTTGAGAATAAATGTTGTGATATATATGTTCTGACATAAGCATCTTGATCTAAGTATTCTGGTATAAGCATTCCGATAGGATAACTCTGGTATGAGTATTACGGTATGAGCGTCGATATAAATATTCCGCTATGTGTATTTGGATACGAGTCGTCTGATCCGAGTATTCCAATATGAGTATGCTCTATAAGCCTTAATGTTCTTCGTGTACAATCTCGGATCGTTTAAACAGTCTTAAGAGGTTTCTGTATTCCAAACGCTCATAACTTTCCGATACTAACTCGGAAGAACCCGAAACTCATTTCCGAGCCTTCGAAAGTTGGTAAGTGTACGTACTCATCAAGTCTGGATTTATGTGCATATGGTTTCTCACGAATCTGCTCGTGCATGGCTCAATGTATCTTTCGAGTCCGGGCCGGGGCATGTTATGTTCTCGTGCGTACTACGGTATGATTCGATTCAACGAGTCCGGGCCAGGACATGTTCTCGTGCGCATTCCACTGCATTGTTCACCGAGTCCCTCTTACTTGCGGGCCGGGACACGTTATCTGTATATGCTTATGATGATATGGAGATGGCGGCCAGGATGGCATGTAATGATTATTCACCGAGACCCGCAGTAGAGGGCCGGGACACGTTATGTATACTTGATACATGATTCTGATATGCATGATTCCATATTACCGAGTCCCTTAACAAAGGGCCGGGACACGTTATTTGCATATATGACATATGATTCTGTTATACATGATCCTATTCACCGAGTCCCTCACGGGAGGGCCGGGACACGTTAGACGCATATGTGTTATATGTCATCCTCTGAGCCTTCTGTACGTTCTGTACTTCGTCCGATATATGCCAGTGTACGAACGTACCGTACGTTCGTATTTCATCCGTTATATGACATTATACGAGCATTACGTACGTTACGCACTCCGTCGACGTGTGACATCACCGGTGCACTCTGTAATCTTTGCACCCCTTCGGACATGCAATCTGTGATTGTAAAATAAGCATTTCGGTACTCTGAACGACTCGTTTACTTTCTGTACTCCTCCTAATATATGAGACAGGTATGTACGATTTTTGTCGAGAAATATAAGCGTCTGGTATTTGGTGTAATGTATTTATCTTTTGCTTTGTCTATTTCGGTTATAGTTACGTACTTTGTCTTATGTACCTTACATACTCGGTACATATTCCCGTCGACCCCATGTCTTCGGGGGGGCTGCGTTTCATGCCGCGCGGTACTCCCGGATGATTAGCGACCATTACGGGAGATGTTCCGGTGCCGGGTTGGCGGCTCCACTTGCTCCGGAGTGTTGCCGAGTCGAGTTTGTATGATATGCTTTACGGAGGGATGTTAGAGACTTTGCGAGACAGCGTCGTGGGTGTTGGTTGTCGATGCGTAAGCGGCTGCGGCCCGATATGTCGATCGTGTTATGTATTGAGTTTTGTATGGTTATAGATTTGCTCGGTTTGGAAGCTACGAGAAAGAGTATTTCTGAAGGAAAAAAAAATTTTACTTTGTATTTTATCTTATTTGATTTAAAAAGTTTGACGCGATTTTGTACGTAGTAAGAGTCGAGGTTCGCTCGGCTCTAGGTAAGGGTCGGGTGCCCGTCACGTCCCATCGGGAATTAGGGCGTGACAAAGTGGTATCAGAGCGAGGTCTGTCCGTGGGGTTGTCTGCAAAGTCGTGTCCGGTAGAGTCCTGTTTATGATGTGAAGCGCGCCACATTTATAAACAAGAGGCTACGGGGCATCTAGGAATTGTTGACCTTCTTTCTGTCATAGATCGTGCGATAGAGCCAAGTCATAGGAGAATGAAATAAGAAATTTCATCTGTAAGCCTTACATACGACGAAAGGAGGTAAGTGTGGATATATTTGACCGGTTACCGAAACCGGCGATTCGGATGGCAAGAATGTGATATGAAGTTATATACTCGTAAGGTATTGATGGCATTCGCGGTGTCTGATTTTGGATAATAAGAATTTGTGAAGGTGATATGAAAGATTGAAAAGGGCAAAACGGTAATTGCACAAGAAAGGACGTGTTACGAAAATGCCTTAGAATTCGTGAAACTTTGAGGCTCCAGTTATGTAGTAAAGGGCATATGAGGAAGTGGACGCGATTATATCAGCATTAAGGCACCAAATCCCACCAAAGTTTCGGGGTTAAGCGTGCTCCGGTGGGAGCAATTTCATGATGGGTGACCCCCCTGGGAAGTATGCCAAAATTTTCACAAATGTTGATCCAAGAAACAAATGGGAAAATAGAAGGTACAAGATGGTTGGAGACTATAAAAGGAGCCACCTAGCACGCAACAGGTTGGAATAGAGAAGAGGCAGGAAGAACGCTACAACTTTGGAATTAGGATAGGCTTAAACGACGTTTGGAAGTATTTTGAAAATTTTATGAAATTTAGACATAGGGAGTATAGGAGAAGTTGGAGTAACCTAAGGGGAGTTAAGAGTATGCAGGGTGACCAGAAACCTTAAAAGGACGCGTAGAACGGGTCGGTGAAGAAAAGGAGTTAACGGAAAGAGGAAATAAAAGGAAGTGGGACGACGGTATAGTAATAGGTTAAGACGTGTGTAACGGGGGACACGAGTGCCATAAGTGACGGGACAGTGAAAGGTCAAGTTATAGAAAGACGAGGAACAAGGAAGGATGAACGCTAGAAAATGACTGGGATGATACGGATAAAATGTGAACGAACAAAATACGTTTTGGAAGTTAAAAAGTGACTATGTAAGAGTAGAGTGTTCTGAACGACACAGAGGTAGCATAAGATTTCTCGTGTGCAGAAAAAGAGACAGGCATGAATGGATAATGGTATAAGCATACCCCTAAAGGGGGGAAGTAGGTGAAAGGAATACAAGAGTGGGATAGGAACAGTTGATGCGGTAGTGTGTTTGATGTGAACGCTTGGGCTACAAATGAGACCCTTTACTGAAGTGAGTTAGTAAGATCGGAAAAACCAACAATAAGTGTATAAGAGTCAGGATGGTGTTTGTGGCAGTGTGAGAGGTCTTGCAAAAACCTCGAATGACGAAACACTAGAAAACGGACGTGTATGAAGAAAACGAGGATGATGAGAGAATGGTATTGGATAACTTAAGTGTGAAAGATAGTGCTAGTTATAAAAAGGGAGCTCCCCCGAGGTGCTTATGCGACCCCGCAGGACTAGTTGAACATTCGAGGACGAATGTTCCAAAGGGGGGAAGGATGTTATACCTCGCATTTCGTACATTGGAATATCCGAGTCAATCGTGGAAAGTTAAGGGCGAGACTATTTTCAACAATTATTTTAAGGTGCAAGTCGTTGTAACAATTATTTATGACTATTATTAGTATGGAGATATTGTGAGAAGTTAAGGGCAAAAAGAGAAATTGCAAAAATGGCCAATGAAAATAATGTGGAAGGCTAGGGGCGAAATGGTAATATTGAGGAAAGTCGAGGGGGAAAATGGGAATTTTACAAAAGGGTTCATGAACATTCCAAAAGGGGGCCATATTGGCCATGTGACCAAAACAAAAAAAAAAAAAGGAAAAGAAAAGATGACAAAAATAATTCATCTTTGCCATAAAGTTTAAGAAAATTCTAGAGAAATTTGGAAAAAGGGCATGTGCCCCTCACATGAGTTGTAAGAGATATATATATATAAGGGAGAAGTCTTCATATTTGTTCAAGAAAAATTTGGAGAAAGAAAACAAAACAAAAGAGAAGATAGAGGGGATGGCCTATTCGGCCAAGAGGGTGCAAGAACACCCCTTGAAATCTTGTTTAAAAAAATTATTTCTTCATGTATTTCTACTAAGTGCAAGACTCTCTTCAACATGGTATAATTATTTTGGCAAGGAAACAACTTTAGAGGCAAGTGGAAGTTTTGGGAAAAAGGTAAGAATTTCATGTTCTTATTATGTTATGGAAGATTATATATGTTATAGTATGTAGAAATGAATGAAAAGTATGGAAATCTTGTGTGTTGTGGATATGGATGTGTGGCCGTATGCATGGATGGTTTGCAAGGGCAATGATTCAATTGTTTTATTTAGTATTTCGATTGTTGTTGATGTTATGGATGATTTGTATGTGTTGTAGAGTGAAGGAATGGATGGAATACATGAAACTATGCATGTTGTGTTGTTGGCCGTCTATATGAGTAATGTAGCCGTGGGTATGTAGTGAGTATATGGCCGTGTACGTTGATTGTATTGTGAAGGGATGGTGAGCAAATTTTATCTAGTGCCTTAGTTGTTGTCCTAGTGTGTAGGAATGGATGAAAATTCATGAAAATATGTTAGTAGTTGTTGTGGCCGAATGAAGAATAATTTGGCAAGTTGTAGTGAATTGATTCTAATTGATACTCTAGTGGTTGTATTGTGAATTTCATGATGAAAAATGAGGATTTAAAATGGTTAAAGATGAAGTAGTGTATGAATTGAATTGAATCGAATCAAGTATTAGTGAAATGTTGTTGAATTGTATGACAAAGGTTGTCTTTATTACTTGTATCTTGGGTCGGTTATTGGCATTGTTGTTGATAGTTTGGCCGGGTTCAATTCCGGGATTGTTGTTAATTGAAATTGGCCAAGTTGAACTTGGCGGGATGGAGTATCTACGGGGGAAAATGCTGCCGAAATTTCGGTAGGCAAGTGCTATTTTGAGAATCAACTTCTAATGCCCTAATTAATGTTTGGTAAATGTGACCAAATTGTAGATTTTGGCGAACTTGGAACCGGAATTTGGAGTAGCTTAAGAAGCGGAAAAGGTATGTAAGGCTTATCCTTTCTTTCTCCTGGCATGTCCTAGATATACTAGGCTTGAATTTGGACCTTGGGGACAACTCTACTCTTCGGAATCCACGTCCGAAATTGCCCCTTTTTCTTTCAGTAGAATTGAATCAATTATGTTGCTAATGGTTGGAAAAGTTGTCTAAACACCTAGAACTTGAACAAATGGGACACGACTATCTTAAAACTATCACGAATGATATTATGAAGTGTAAAATACGTAAATTGGGTACACCACCTCATTTGACCCGAGGTGGGCCGACAATCCCCGAGACCTATGTATATTGTTCTATTTGCCTTATTTCCGTACGATAAATAATGAAAACCTTTGGCTAATGTTTCGAGTTTGTTATAAGTACTTGGTAACTCAGATGTGAGTATTCTGGTTCGGCTATTCTGGCATAAACGCTTCGGTACGAATGATCTGATTTGAATATTTTGATATAAGCATTTCGATGGAAATATTCTAATACAAGTGTTCTGATATAAGTATTTGAGAATAAATGTTACGACATATATGTTCGACATAATCATCCCGATCTAAGTATTACGGTATAAGCATTCCGATAGGATAACTGCGGTATGAGTATTACGGTATGAGCGTCTGATATAAATATTCCGCTATGTGTATTTGGATACGAGTCGTCTGATCCGAGTATTCCAATATGAGTATGCTCTATAAGCCTTAATGTTCTTCGTGTACGATCTCGGATCGCTTAAACAGTCTGAAGAGATTTGCGTATTCCAAACGCTCATAACTTTCCGATACTAACTCGGAAGAACCCGAAACTCGTTTCCGAGCCTTCGAAAGTTGGTAAGTGTACGTACTCATCAAGTCTGGATTTATGTGCATATGGTTTCTCACGACTCTGCTCGTGCATGGCTCAATGTATCTTTCACTGAGTCCCGGGCTAGGGCATGTTATGTTCTCGTGCGTACTCTACGGTATGATTTTGATTCACTGAGTCCCGGGCCAGGACATGTTCTCGTGCGCATTCCACTGCATTGTTCACCGAGTCCCTCTTACTTGCGGGCCGGGACACGTTATCGTATATGCTTATGATGATATGGAGATGGCGGCCGGGATGGCATGTAATGATTATTCACCGAGACCCGCGTAGGGGCGGGACACGTTATGTATACTTGATACACGATTCGATATGCATGATTCCATATTACCGAGTCCCATAACAAAGGGCGGGACACGTTATTTGCATATATGACATATGATTACGTTATACATGATCCTATTCACCGAGTCCCTCACGGGAGGGCCGGGACACGTTAGACGCATATGTGTTATATGCCATCCTCTCGAGCCTACATCGTACGTTCGTACTTCGTCGGATATATGCCGATCCGAAGCATTACGTACGTTCGTATTTTGTCCGTTATATGACATTATCTGAGCATTCTGTACGTTCTGCACTCCGTCTGACGTGTGACATCACCGGTGCACTCTGTAATCTTTGCACCGCTTCGGACATGCAATCTGTGATTGTAAAACAAGCATTTCTGTACTCTGAATGACTCGTTTACTTTCTGTACTCCTCCTAATATATGAGACAGGTATGTATGATTTATGTCGGGAAATATAAGAGTCTGGTATTTGGTGTAATGTATTTATCTTTTGCTTTGTCTATTTCGATTATAGTTCGTACTTTGTCTTGTGTACCTTACATACTCGGTACATATTAAAACCGACCCCCCGTCTTCGGGAGCTGCGTTTCATGCCGCGCGGTACTCCCGATGATTAGCGACCATTACGGGAGATGTTCCCGGGTTGGCGGCTCCACTTGCTCCGGAGTGTTGCCGAGTCGAGTTTGTATGATATGCTTTACGGAGGGATGTTAGAGACTTTGCGAGACGGCGTCGTGGGTGTTGGTTGTCGATGCAGTAAGCGGCTCTGTCAGCCGATATGTCGATCTGTGTTATGTATTAAGTTTTGTATGGTTATAGATTTGCTCGGTTTGGAAGCTACGAGAAAGAGTATTTCTGAAGGAAAAAAAAATTTTACTATGTATTTTATCTTATTTGATTTAAAAAGTTTGACGCGATTTTGTACGTAGTAAGAGTCTGAGGGTTCGCTCGGCTCTAGGTAAGGGTCGGGTGCCCATCACGTCCCATCAGAATTGGGGGCGTGACAATACCTCCGAGTATTATTATGGAGCTAACATCGTCGACATATCTTACCTTGAGGCATCAATAACCATAAGATGAGATCAATAACCATAAGACAAGATCAAAACCATGAAAAAAGATCAATAATCATGAGACAAGATCAATAACGTCATAAGAACATTAAGAACATAAGCTTTTAATGTTTCTAAGGGCAGAGTCATTGCCGATATCATTCGTATCAATATGATCATGCCAAAAGAAAGAAAGAGACAACCTTAACATACCTTAAGTCATCCAAGCAATACAACAATCGAGCTAATTACAACTAGCACCCTAATTCTATAACAAGGAATACATATGCAAACTTAGATGGCGCTAGTATATCACGTATATCAATGATAACTTGACTGTAAAATGAAATCGCCAGCATTTCCCCTTACTCTCCAATCACATCAACATATACAACAACCCACAATAACAACAACAAGCTTATAAAAGTCCTTAAATGCTCCTTTCACTGTCTATACAAAGAATATGCACTAAACAACCCAAAGTTTACCAATATGAAATTATAATATACACTTCCTTTCTTCTCAATAAAGGCGTATAATCTCATAGACACATCAACAACACTAAATACTACTCATATACATGGAATTCAGATCAACAACACAGCAACAACATGCTCAAAACAGTCCATGAATTCAACATAGTTCCTAACTCATGCTTGGACTTCTCTTCACATTTTCTTCCTCCAATCAAGTTGCATAATCATCAAAAAATATCAAGATTGTTTAATAGAACTGAAACCCTACCTTAATCATGCAAGAACAAGCTCTGGATCAAATTACTCCACTAGGATGAAACCTCCAATTTCAACACCAAGAAATATTTGAACTCTACTAATCCTAGTGAGCTTCTTAGAACTTATATCACTTGATTCCCTTGAATTTTGCTTTGGTTTGACATAAGAACCCATGGAGAGTGTTTAGGAGTGTTCTAGGGTTTGTTTTTGGAAGAAAATGATGTCCCAAAAGTGAAAATAAAATAAAATTAAGGCAACATTTAAAATCCACCGGCATAAAGTACTACCAAAATGTCCTAGTGAGTCTTAGAACTTTTCACGTACTTGGGAGCTCAAAATTTCAACTTTCTGGAAAAATTCTGGAAAAATATAGTAAATAAGGTACGGGACCGTGTTTTTGCACGTCGGAAAATTTGGACATAATTGTGATTTGTAAGAATAAGGCCATGCCTTGATTTTACGTGAAGTGTATGTTGTCACTTATGGAAAGTGTTGACACGAGAACATTGGAGAGGGCCAAGGGCAAAATTGGAATCTCGGAAATTTGTTTCGGGAAATTGCAAAATATGATTTCTAAGCTATTGGGCTCAAAAAAAAAATAAGAAAAAAGAGGCCCAAATAGAGAGGGGTGGCCGGCCAGGTGTTATGGCCCAAGCCCATGAGAATTTTCCATGTGCTTATTAATTATAAAGGGATAAGAGCCTTAGAAGTTTCATGAAATTGAAAGAGAAAAATTGAGAAAAAAAAAGAAGAGGCTCACGGCTCCAAGAGAGAAAGAAAAAAAAAAAAAAAAAATTTCCTAGCCTTCAATCTTGACTCAAAAATCTTGTTCTTCGCGAATTCTTAACAAGTTTGAGACGCTCTTCGACGTAGTATAATTGGTTTGGAGAAAGAACTCCGTTTGCGGAAAGTTGAAATTCAAGAAAAAGGTAAGATTCTTGTTTTTTATGTTATGGAAGATTTATATGTTATGAATGATTAGAAGTTGATGGAAATTATGAAAGTGTAACGTGTGTGTGCATGGCGTGTGTGTGTGTGTGTGTGTGTTGTGGCCGTGAGCCATGTGATGTGGAAGAAGATGAATTTGATTTTATTTGGCTTGTTAATTGTGTTGTTGTGACTTTTGTGACGTAAATAAAGGCTTAGCGACTTCAAGTTGGCGTAGAAATGGCATGTATGTTGTTATGGGAAATTATATGATTTTATATGGTTTTTATATAATGATGGAAGTGATGGTCTAAGGTGTGAATTAATGTTGTTGTTGAATGAATTTGGAAGATGAAAATGTTATGAAATTTATGTTGAAAATTGGAAAGTTTTGGATGAATTATGGTTTGATGGAAAACTTGCGCATTTGGTAGGATTATGTGAAATGTTTTGAATGTATTGAATGGCCTTGAATTAGTGAATAATATGAAAACGTCGATATTGGATGAGAAGTATGAAGTTAGAATGGAAGTCGATGTATTATATAGAAAGAAAGACTATTTGTGTTCATATGTGCTTTGTAGCGATTATTGATGTTGTTGATGTTGTTGTTGGGTTGGTTGTTGTTATTCTGAGCCGAGTTGAATCTCGGGGATGCTATATTTATAGGGGAAATCTTGCCGAAATTTCGGTAGTCAAGTATGAACTCATTATTGAAATGCTAACTCTCATGAATAGTAAGCTTGGTAAAGGTGACCATTTGCGGCATTCCGGACGAAACGGGAATTGAGCTCAAGCGAGCATAAGGCACCCGTGAGGTATGTAAAGCTATTCCTTCCTTCTTTTGGCATGTCCTAGGTATACTAGGCTTGAATTTGAGCCTCGGGGGTTATTCGTTCATCGAAATCCAATTCGAAATGGAGCACTATTCATTCGGTGCAATTGAACTAGTATCCTTATATCTTGTTGGAAAAATGCTCAAACGTCCGTAACTTGCCGGAATGTAATCGAATTGCCTTGAACTTCTATAAATGACTCTATTAAGTGATATTTTATAAAACTTTTCAAAACCACTCCGAAGGGGTGTGATATATTATTTTCTAAAACTTTTTAAAACCACTCCGAAGGGGGTGTGATATATTATTTTCTAAGGTGATATATTATTTTAAAAAAACCACTCCGAAGGGGTGCGTACAAAACCACTCCGACGGGGGGTGTGAGATTTTATTATTCTTACTACTATTATTATTATGCCCGATGGGGCTAGGATTAGTATTATGTCGCGAGTGGCATGCCCGATGGGGCCAGGGTAGCCGTATGCCGCGAGTGACATGCCCGAAGGGGCTAGGATTATGTCGGGGCCGCATGTCCGATGGGGCCGGGATAGACGTATGTTGGACCGACATGCCCGAAGGGGCCATTATTTTATTCCGGGACCGGCATGTCCGAAGGGGCCAGGATAGACGTATGTCGGAACCGGCACACCCGAAGGGGATTACTAGTACTACTATTATTGATATTGCTATTGTTATTACTATTATTGTTATTATTATTAGGCCGGAAGCGGCCGTCCGAAGGGACTATTTTATTTAAATATTTAGTTCATGTCAGGTAATCTAAACTTGCTTTCTGTTGTACTTTTTCTGATGTAATCTAAACTTGCTTACTGTTGAACTCTCCTATTTCTTGCTTCAGTGATGCTTTACATATTCAGTACATATTCCGTACTGACCCCCTTTCTTCGGGGGCTGCGTTTCATGCCCCGGAGTTCGGGGACGCGACCGGGGGACCCGGCTTCTTAGAGGGAGATAGCATCGGGAGTCGAGCGGCTCCATTTGCTCCGGAGGCTGTTCTTTGTTTTGGTATAGCTTTATATATTGTACGGGTTATACTCTATAGAAGTCGCGAACAGCGTGGGAGTCATGGTTACTGTTTGGCCTTGTCGGCCGTTATTTTGTTGTACAGAAATGGCAGAGGCCTTTGGCTCGCCTTGTTTTATGTTGTATGTATCTATATATCATGTTTGAGATGCCTCGAGCTACGTGTCGATTTTGGTATTTCATTTACAACTTTCAATTCTTGTTTTAAAAAAAAAAAAATTGAGTTGACGTTTAAGGGTTCGCTTGACTCTGATGAGAGTCGGGTGCCCGTCACACCCTGACGAAGGTTGGGGTGTGACAAAGTGGTATCAGAGCAGGTCAGTCCTCGGTATGTTCGCAGACTGTGTCTAGTAGAGTCTTGTTTATCGGTGTGTTGTGCACCACATCTATAAACAGGAAGCTACGAGACATTAATAGGGTGTCATTCTTTCTTTCATGGTGTAGATCGTGCGTATAGAGCGGTGTTGTACATAAAGTCCCTAATTTAATGATCTTGTGTGCTTTCAGTAATGCCGCCTAAGAAAGGTAAAGCGACGGCAGCCCGAAGAAGGGCAAAGGCGAGTTGGGGATGAGGCGATTAGCCAAGCCCCCGGTGTCTACTAGAGCTCGGACTTATCTTTGGAATACGCATCCAGCCCCGGAGTCCTCCCACCTCCCCATCGCCGGAGGAGCTGAGAGAGGCACCTGATCCAGCCCCAGCTCCAGTCCCAGCACCAGTATCTCCAGTCTCTCAGTCAGATGCCCAGCGTCAGGAGATCAGCGAAATGAAAGATGCCATACGTTTGTTGACTCGGATGCTTGCTACTCAGGCTGGACAACAGAGTAGGAGTTACGAGTATCCCGATAGGGCTGCTAGTGGCAGAGCACGGGATTTTCTTACATTAAGTCCCCCAGAGTTTAAGGGCACGGACCCTAATGCTGATCCTCAGGAGTTTATAGATGGTATGCAGCGTACTTTGAATATAATGAAGGCATCAGCTACGAGTACGTTGAGCTAGCCGCTTATAGGTTACAGGGCATCGCAATTAGCTGGTACCAGTCATGGAGATTATCGAGAGGTAGTGACGCCCTTCCGCCGACGTGGCAGGAATTCTCGGACGCCTTTTTGCGTCATTATATGCCACCCGAGTTGAGACGAGCAAAGGTTGATAGATTCCTTAATTTGCGACAGGGTGGTATGACGGTGAGAGAGTATAGTGTGGAGTTCGACTCCTTAGCCGGGTATGCCCCTACTATTGTGCGGGACATGGAGGATAGAGTTCACCGGTATGTAATGGGATTGGAATCGAGTTGCGGGAGATTGTGTATGCCGGTGGCAATGCGGCCGGGTATAGATATAGCTCGTATCCAAGCTTATGCTCGGGGGCGAGAGGATCGCAAGCGCCAACGGGAAGCTACTTCGGAGCGGGGGTGGCGGCCGGCCCAAGAGGGCCGGGACGAGAAGGTCGGGGTAAAGGTTCCACCGGCGAGAGCGGACCCCGCATATAGTGCACCTTCGCAATTTCGTGGACCTCGGCGGGGTAGAGAGACTTTCCCTCGGCGGGGACGAGTTCATCTTATGCGTCGGGTCCTCGGCGGCGAGGCATGGTCGGGGCAAGAGGCGATGGCCCCTCCGCGATGTGCGAATTGTGGGAGACGCCATGTGGGACAGTGCCGACGGGGTGTGTGCTATACTTGTGGTGATCCGACACACTATGCTAGAGAGTGTCCACAGGGAGTGGGCCATACTGCTCCTGGAAATTCGGTAGCCGCGTCGTCACCTTCGGTAAGAGCCTCCGAGACAGGACCCCAGACTTCTTCCGGTCGAGGTAGGGGCGGAGGCAGAGCACCTAGTTCCAGTGCAGGACCCCCACATCGTATCTATGCACTGGGCGGAAGATCAGGTCCCGAGGCACCGCAGGATGTACCACCAGGTAATTTAAATTCTGCAGTTGATTGTTTTAATCAGTGAATGATTTATACGTACTGTCTACTTAAAGAACCTTCCCCAAACTACTTGTAAGACCTATAAGGCTAATTTAACATTCGAGGACGAATGTTCTAAAGGGGGGGAGGATGTTACATCCCGTGTTTTTGCGTATTCGGAAAATTTGGACATAATTTGATTTGTAAGAATAAGGCCATGCCTTGATTTTACGTGAAGTGTATGTTGTCACTTATGGAAAGTGTTGACACGAGAACATTGGAAAGGGCCAAGGGCAAAATTGGAATCTCGGAAATTTGTTTCGGGAAATTGCAAAATATGATTTCTAAGCTATTGGGCTAAAAAAAAAAAAAAAAAAAAAAAGAGGCCCAAAGAGAGGGGTGGCCGGCCATGGGTGTGATGGCCCAAGCCCATGAGAATTTTCCATGTGCTTATTAATTATAAGGATGATAAGAGCCTTAGAAGACTCAAGAAATTGAAAGAAAAATCAAGAAAAAAAGAGAAAGAAGCTCACGGCTTCAAGAGAGAAAGAGAAAAAAAAAAAAAGAGAAAATTTCTTAGCCTTCAATCTTGACTCAAAAATCTTGTTCTTCGCGAATTCTTAACAAGCTTGAGGTGCTCTACGACGTAGTATAATTGGTTTGGAGAAAGAACTCCGTTGGCGGAAAGTTAAAAATTCAAGAAAAAGGTAAGATTCTTGTTTCTTTTATGTTATAAAAGATTTATATGTTAGAATGATTGAAGTTGGATGGAAATCATGAAAATTGTGACGTGTGTGTGCATGGCGTGTGTGTGTGTGTGTGTGATGTGGCCGTGAGCCATGTGATGTAAGGAAGAGATGAATTTGATTTTATTTAACATGTTAATTGTATTGTTGTGACCTTTGTGACGTAAGTAAAGGCTTAGCGACTCAAGTTGACGTTGGAATGGCATGTATGTTGTTATGGGAAATTTTATGATTTTATATGGTTTTTATATAATGATGGAAGCGATGGTCTAAGGTGTGAATTAATGTTGTTGTGAATGAAGTTGGAAGATGAAAAATGTTATGTATTTATTTTGAAAATTGGAAGTTTTGGATGAATTATGGTTTGATGGAAAACTTGTATATTTGGTAAAATAATGTGAAATGTTTTGAATATATATGAATGGTCTTGAATTAGTGAATAAATATGAAAACGTCGATATTGGATGAGAAGTGAAGTTAGAATGGAAGTCGATGTATTATATAGAAAGAAAGACTATTTGTGTTCATATGTGCTTTGTAGCGATTATTGATGTTGTTGATGTTGTTGTTGGGTTGGTTGTTGTTATTCGAGCCGAGTTGAATCTCGGGGATGCTATATTTATAGGGGAAATCTGCCGAAATTTCGGTAGTCAAGTATGAACTCATTATTGAAATGCTAACTCTCATGAATAGTAAGCGGTAAAGGTGACCATTTGCAGATTTCGGACGAAACGGGAATTGAGCTCAAGCGAGCATAAGGCACCCGTGAGGTATGTAAAGCTATTCCTCTCCTTCTTTTGGCATGTCCTAGGTATACTAGGCTTGAATTTGAGCCTCGGGGTTATTCGTTCATCGAAATCCAATTCTGAAATGGAGCACTATTCATTCAGTGCAATTGAACTAGTATCCCCCTATCTTGTTGGAAAAATGCTCAAACGTCCGTAACCTGCCGGAATGTAATCGAATTGCCTTGAAACTTCTATAAATGACTCTATTAAGTGATATTTTATAAAACTTTTCAAAACCACTCCGAAGGGAGTGTGATATTTTATAAAACTTTTCAAAACCTCTCCGAAGGGGTGTGATATATTATTTTCTAAACTTTCTTAAAACCACTCCGAAGGGGTGTGATATATTATTTTCTAAGGCTTTTCTAAAACCACTCCGAAGGGGGTGCGTACAAAACCACTCCGATGGGGGTGTGAGATTTTATTATTCTTACTACTATTATTATTATGCCCGATGGGGCTAGGATTAGTATTATGTCGCGAGTGGCATGCCCGATGGGGCCAGGGTAGCCGTATGCCGCGAGTGACATGCCCGAAGGGGCTAGGATTATGTCGGGGCCGCATGTCCGATGGGGCCGGGATAGACGTATGTTGGACCGACATGCCCGAAGGGGCCATTATTTTATTCGGGACCGGCATGTCCGAAGGGGCCGGGATAGACGTATGTCGGAACCGGCACACCCGAAGGGGATTACTAGTACTACTATTATTGATATTGCTATTGTTATTACTATTATTGTTATTATTATTAGGCCGGAAGCGGCCGTCCGAAGGGACTATTTTATTTAAATATTTAGTTCATGTCAGGTAATCTAAACTTGCTTTCTGTTGTACTTTTCCTGATGTAATCTAAACTTGCTTCTTGTTGAACTCTCCTATTTCTTGCTTCGGTGATGCTTTACATATTCGGTACATATTCCGTACCGACCCCTTTCTTCGGGGGCTGCGTTTCATGCCCGCGGAGTTCGGGGACGCGACCGGGGGACCCGGCTTCTTAGAGGAGATAGCATCGGGAGTCGAACGACTCCATTTGCTCCGGAGGCTCGTCCTTGTTTTGGTATAGCTTTATATATTGTACAGTTATACTCTATAGAAGTCTGCGAACAGCGTGGGAGTCATGGTTCTTGTTTGGCCTTGTCGGCCGTTATTTTGTTGTACGAAATGGCAGAGGCCTTCGGCTCGCCTTGTTTTATGTTGTATGTATCTATATATCATGTTTGAGATGCCTCGAGCTACGTGTCGATTTTGGTATTTCATTTACAACTTTCAATTCTTGTTTTAAAAAAAAAAAAATTGAGTTGACGTTTAAGGGTTCGCTTGACTCTGATGAGAGTCGGGTGCCCGTCACACCCTGACGAAGGTTGGGGTGTGACAAAGTGGTATCGAAGCAGGTCAGTCCTCGGTATGTTCGCAGATCGTGTCTAGTAGAGTCTTGTTTATCGGTGTGTTGTGCACCACATCTATAAACAGGAAGCTACGAGACATTAATAGGGTGTCATTCTTTCTTTCATGGTGTAGATCGTGCGTATAGAGCGGTGTTGTACATAAAGTCCCTAATTTAATGATCTTGTGTGCTTTCAGTAATGCCGCCTAAGAAAGGTAAAGCGACGGCGGCCCGAGAAGGGCAAAGCGGTTGGGGATGAGGCGATTAGCCAAGCCCCCGTGTCTACTAGAGCTCGGACTTATCTTCGGAATACGCATCCGGCCCGGAGTCCTCCCACCTCCCCATCGCCGAGGAGGCCGAGAGAGGCACCGATCCGGCCCGGCTCCGGTCCCGGCACCGGTATCTCCGGTCTCTCGGTCGGATGCCCGGCGTCGGGAGATCGGCGAAATGAAAGATGCCATACGTTTGTTGACTCGGATGCTTGCTACTCGGGCGGACAACAAAGTAGGAGTTACGAGTATCCCGATAGGGCTGCTAGTGCCAGAGCACGGGATTTTCTTACATTAAGTCCCCCAGAGTTTAAGGGCACGGACCCTAATGCTGATCCTCAGGAGTTTATAGATGGTATGCAGCGTACTTTGAATATAATGAAGGCATCAGCTACAGAGTCTGTTGAGCTAGCTGCTTATAGGTTACAGGGCATCGCAATTAACTGGTACCAGTCATGGAGATTATCGAGAGGTAGTGACGCCCTTCCGCCGACGTGGCAGGAATTCTCGGACGCCTTTTTGCGTCATTATATGCCACCCGAGTTGAGACGAGCAAAGGTTGATAGATTCCTTAATTTGCGACAGGGTGGTATGACGGTGAGAGAGTATAGTGTGGAGTTCGACTCCTTAGCCAGGTATGCCCCTACTATTGTGCAGGACATGGAGGATAGAGTTCACCGGTATGTAATGGGATTGGAATCGGAGCTGCAGGAGATTTGTATGCCAGTGGCAATGCAGCCAGGTATAGATATAGCTCGCATCCAAGCTTATGCTCAGGGGGCAGAGGATCGCAAGCGCCAACGGGAAACTACTTCAGAGCAGGGTGGCAGCCAGCCCAAGAGGGCCAGGACAGAAGGTCGGGGTAAAGGTTCCACCAGCGAGAGCAGACCCCAGTATAGTGCACCTTCGCAATTTCGTGGACCTCAGCGGGGTAGAGAGACTTTCCCTCGGCAGGGACAGAGTTCATCTTATGCGTCGGGTCCTCAGCAGCAGGCATGGTCGGGGCAAGAGGCGATGGCCCCTCCGCGATGTGCGAATTGTGGGAGACGCCATGTGGGGCAATGCCGACGGGGCGTGTGTTATACCTGTGGTGATCCGACGCACTATGCTAGAGAGTGTCCACAGGGAGTGGGCCATACCGCTCCGGGAAATTCGGGGCGGCGTCGTCACCTTCGGTAAGAGCCCCCGAGACGGGACCCGGACTTCTTCGGTCGAGGTAGGGGCGGAGGTAGAGCACCTAGTTCCAGTGCAGGACCCCCACATCGTATCTATGCACTAGGCGGGAGATCAGGTCCCGAGGCACCACAGGATGCACCACCAGGTAATCTAAATTCCGCAGTCGATTGTTTTAATCGATGGATGATTTATACGTCTTCGTCTACTTAAAGAACCTTCCCCAAACTACTTGTAAGACCTATAAGGCTAATTTAACATTCGAGGACGAATGTTCTAAAGGGGGGGAGGATGTTACATCCCGTGTTTTTGCACGTTCGGAAAATTTGGACATAAATTGCGATTTGTAAGAATAAGGCCATGATTTTGATTTTACGTGAAGTGTATGTTGTCACTTATGGAAAGTGTTGACACGAGAACATTGGAGAGGGCCAAGGGCAAAATTGGAATCTCGGAAATTTGTTTCGGGAAATTGCAAAATATGATTTCTAAGCTATTGGGCTCAAAAAAAAAAAAAAAAATTGGGCCCAATAGAGAGGGGTGGCCGGCCAGGTGTTATGGCCCAAGCCCATGAGAATTTTCCATGTGCTTAATTAATATAAAGGGATAAGAGCCTTAGAAGTTTCAGAAACTTCAAAAGAAAAATCAAGAAAAAAAAAGAAGAAGAGCTCACGGCTCCAAGAGAGAAAGAAGAAAAAAAAAAAAGAAAAAATTTCCTAGCC
This sequence comes from Lycium ferocissimum, assembly GCF_029784015.1. Classification (NCBI taxonomy): domain Eukaryota; kingdom Viridiplantae; phylum Streptophyta; class Magnoliopsida; order Solanales; family Solanaceae; genus Lycium; species Lycium ferocissimum. The sequence goes on from NW_026714152.1 coordinate 20,688, forward strand.
TTCAATCTTGACTCAAAAATCTTGTTCTTCGCGAATTCTTAACAAGTTTGAGGTGCTCTTCGACGTAGTATAATTGGTTTGGAGAAAGAACTCCGTTTGCGGAAAGTTGAAAATTCAAGAAAAAGGTAAGAATTCTTGTTCTTTTATGTTATGGAAGAATTTATATGTTAGAATGATTAGAATTGGATGGAAATTATGAAAAATTGTGGTGTGTGTGCATGGCCGTGTGTGTGTGTGTGTGATGTGGCCGTGAGTTATGTGGTGTGGAAGGAAGAGATGAATTTGATTTTATTTAACATGTTAATTGTGTTGTTGTGACTTTTGTGACGTAAATAAAGGCTTAGCGACTTGAGTTGGCGTTGAAATGGCATGTATGTTGTTATGGGAAATTATATGATTTTATATGGTTTTTATATAATGATGGAAGTGATGGTCTAAGGTGTGAATTAATGTTGTTGTGAATGAATTTGGAAGATGTCAAAAATGTTTGTAATTTTGATGAAAATTGGAAAGTTGGGATGAATTATGGTTTGATGGAAAACTTGTATGCATTTAGTAAAATAATGTGAAATGTGTTGACATATATATGAATGGTCTTGAATTAGTGAATAAATATGAAAACGTTGATATTGGATGAGAAGTCGTGAAGTTAGAATGGAAGTCGATGTATTATATGAAAGAAAGACTATTTGTGTTCATATGTGCTTTGTATTTGATTATTGATATTGTTGATGTTGTTGTTGGGTTGGTTGTTGTTATTTTGAGCCGAGTTGAATCTCGGGGATGCTATATTTATAGGGGAAATGCTGCCGAAATTTCGGTAGTCAAGTGTGAACTCATTATTGAAATGCTAACTCTCATGAATAGTAACTGGTAAAGGTGACCATTTGCAGATTACGGACGAAACGGGAATTGAGCTCAAGCGAGCATAAGGCACCCGTGAGGTATGTAAAGCTATTCCTTTCCTTCTTTTGGCATGTCCTAGGTATACTAGGCTTGAATTTGAGCCTCGGGGGTTATTCTGTTCATCGAAATCCAATTCTGAAATGGAGCACTATTCATTCAGTGCGATTGAACTAGTATCCTTATATCTTGTTGGAAAAATGCTCAAACGTCCGTAACTTGCCGGAATGTAATCGAATTGCCTTGAAACTTCCATAAATGACTCTATTAAGTGATATTTTATAAAACTTTTCAAAACCACTCCGAAGGGGGTGCGATATCTTATTTTCTAAAAGCTTTTCTTAAAACCACTCCGAAGGGGTGTGATATATTATTTTCTAAGGCTTTTCTAAAACCACTCCGAAGGGGGTGCGTACAAAACCACTCCGATGGGGGTGTGAGATTTTATTATTCTTACTACTATTATTATTATGCCCGATGGGGCTAGGATTAGTATTATGTCGCGAGTGGCATGCCCGATGGGGCCAGGGTAGCCGTATGCCGCGAGTGACATGCCCGAAGGGGCTAGGATTATGTCGGGGCCGCATGTCCGATGGGGCCGGGATAGACGTATGTTGGACCGACATGCCCGAAGGGGCCATTATTTTATTCCGGACCGGCATGTCCGAAGGGGCCGGGATAGACGTATGTCGGAACCGGCACACCCGAAGGGGATTACTAGTACTACTATTATTGATATTGCTATTGTTATTACTATTATTGTTATTATTATTAGGCCGGAAGCGGCCGTCCGAAGGGACTATTTTATTTAAACATTTAGTTCATGTCATGTAATCTAAACTTGCTTTCCGTTGTACTTTTCCGATGTAATCTAAACTTGCTTACGTTGAACTCTCCTATTTCTTGCTTCGGTGATGCTTTACATATTCAAGTACATATTCCGTACCGACCCCCCTTTCTTCGGGGCCGCGTTTCATGCCCCGCAGTTCGGTGGACGCGACCGGGGGACCCGGCTTCTTAGAGGGAGATAGCACCGTTTTGGAGAGTCGACTATAGCTCCATTTGCTCCGAGACTGTCGCCTACGTTTTGGTATATGTTGTTATATATTGTACAACTTTCAATTCTTGTTATACTCTATAGAAGTCACTGCGAAGGTTGGGGTGTGACATATTATAGGAGATATACCCCTCTCCGTTGGGAGTCATGACAAATTTAATTTTCTTCAATTCGTTTGGCCTTGTCGGCTTAACGTTATTTTGTTGTCGAAATGGCGGAGCCTTTGGCTCGCCTTGTTTTATGTTGTATGTATCTATATATCAACTTTCTTAAAGGTCGACCATGCATGTTCATAATATACCCCGAGACGTTTGAAAAGTTTTCTCTACTTACCCATCTATCTCAAAGTGGAGGGCAATACTGGGGTAATCTATGTTCTTCAGGTTTTCCTGAATGTACTGATCCTCAGGCGCTAGTAAAGAACTGGGCATCTTAACCAAATAAATAGAGATACTAGGTAACTGAACAATTCCATATATATAGTTTACATAATTCCTTACAATTACAAAATCCATACTGATCATTCCTTCATTTCTCAACGATATACCCATATGTTTCCTCGGTCTTTCAGGCTTCCGTTTATTTATTAACGGAACACGAACTCTATAATATTTCCTTTTTACCGATAAAACAAGGTTAAGATCCATCTTTGTTGTCTTTGAATAGACTATCTACCCTTTCTATTTTTAATATAATGTCGCTTT
>NW_026714153.1:0-34688 GCF_029784015.1 Lycium ferocissimum
TAGGAGATTCTATAATAAATAAGGTCTCCAACTTTCATAAATGGACTCGGATTGGTTTGATACTCGTCCGTGGGCCCCGAGACTTTCCCTTGTATAATACTAGCGACTTTTCAAAGGATTTAGTGTGATTAACGTCTTAACCTTCGAACACGGTGCTTACTTCTCTATCGAGTTTGAAATGACGATTACGCCCTTAATTTCCATAAGTTATCTCATATGGTTTGATACGTGTCTACGAGTCCTAAAGTTCGATTTGATATGTTCTCCAACGACGTTCGAAAGAAACTTGATTTGACTATCGCTTTGTTCTTGTTAAAATAATGGTTCATTTGATTATTCTATCCAGTCTTTGAAAGTGTTTTAAAAGCGCATATAGTTGCTCACGACTCTGCTCGTGCATTATGTTATCACGTCCTTCACCGAGTCCGGCCGGTTATGTTTCGTGCGCACTATGATATATTCGGAGTATGAAGTGTCCGGTTCACCGAAACCTACGGCTAGAGGGCGGTACCAGAAAGTATATTTGGCGTTATGATGTGTTATGATGTGTGACGGGGATACGGAGATATGAAACCTTACGGAGTATGATGTGTTATGGCGCCAATGTCGGAGGGCGACCATAGTTCTAAGAGCCCATGCATGATTTGTGTTTTATGAGTAAGCATTTTAATATTTTCAATATTGCATTTACTTTTACCGTACTTGGTTTTGACTATGATCTTGGTTACTATACTTCATGCTTTGCATACTCAGTACATATTCCGTACTGACCCCCTTTCTTCGGGGGCTGCGTTTCATGCCGCGCAGGTACAGGTACTTACTCGGATAATCCACCAGCTTAGGATTCCTGTTCAGCCGTTTTGGAGCGCTCTCTTGTTCGGGAGCCTATGTTTTGGTCCAGATTCTGTTATTGCATATATGTATATGTTTATTCACGGGTACGGCGGGGCATTTGTCCCGTCATATGATTTTGTCATTGTTCTTAGGGTACGTAGACATATATGTGTGGGTTATGGTATTCCTTTGTTGAGTCGTATCTGTGTGATTTGTGAATTGGACGTCCCCTATACTATGATAGCCTTATCGGCTTATATGTGACATTATCTGCTGGATTGTGATAACGATATGTATACTTGTACATTTGTGACGACTTCGGGCTACGTTCAACACGCAAATATATGTTGTTTATACCGGTACAAGTTATTCGTACGCTATTTCTGATTAACGGGTGTGTACGGGTGCCCAGTTCGGGCACTAGTCGCGGCTTACGGGGTTGGGTCGTGACACAAGGAAAGGTCTCCCCAGAATAATAGGGATGTCCCGATCAACAGCACAGTCAAGAATCACAAAATCGGCGGGCGACATAAAATCACCAACCCGCACAAGTACATCGTTAACCACCCGACAGGTCTTTTGATAGACCTATCGGCCATTTGTAACCTCATAGTAGTCGGCCTTGGCATCCCCAAACACGATTGTTTGTATATAGCAAGGGGCATCAAATTAATACTCGCCCCATTATCACACAAAGCACGAGCAAAATCATGGTGTCCCGCGAGAATAAGGAATGGTGAACGCCTCGGGATCTCCCTTTTTCTGAACAGTAGTAGTTGAGATGATGGAACTCACAGTGTGAGTCAAACTTACGGTTTCATGTTGAACCGTTTTCTTCTCGGTCAGCAGGTCCTTCAAATATTTAGCAAAATCGAGCATCTCCTTAACAGCTTCCAAGAAGGGGAAATTCAGAGATAGCTGCTTCAACTGATCATAAAATTTTTCGAACTTAGCATCCTCTTTCTTCTTTACCAACCTCTGAGGAAAGGGAGGTTTAGACTTGAACAACTGAGTCAAAGGGCGGAGTGCCTCTTTCACGACCCTTGCTTATGTTATCAGCATCCTTTACTATCTCTAGAATATCAGCAACCTTCTTGTCAGCAGGATTCTCATCAACAATAATGGGTGCTTCAGACTGCACCTCATCCTCTTCATCTATTGTCTCAAGATCAATGTCACACCCTGATTTTACTAGGGTGTGATGGGCACCCGACCCCATATTCGGAGCCGAGCGAACCCACAGACTCTTACTACCTACATAGCTTTCGGACTCTTAATCAGACAAAAATGATAAATACAACAAATATTTTTGGAATTATCCTTTGTAGTTTACAAATCGACAGAATCTGTAATCATATGGAATTTATGGCATAATACAGAATGACATGACGGCCGGTGGGGCCGCCTACAAAACTGACATCCAGAATCCACAACTCTGTCTGCAAAGTCTCTAACAGATAACCAGAACGTATAGCGTACACACTTGACTCGGCAGCACTCCAGGAGCAAAAGGAGCTTGCCAATGCCGCTGGAACGTCTTCTATAATGTCTTCTAGCCATCTGGGTGTACCTGCGCGGCATGAAACGCCGCCCCCAAAGAACAGGGGGTCAGTACGGAAGATGTACTAAGTATGTAAAGCACAAAATACGATAAACAGAATCATAACTGAACAGAGGATACAGAACATAAATGTAATAACCGGAGTATCAGAAATGCTTACTCATAAAACATAAGCAAATGCATAACGTAGAAAACATGCCATAGCCGGTTCCCATCGGGGAGACTCGGAAAACGAAAGTGGTCGCCCCCCGACGGCGCCACAACATATCACATCAGATCAGAAATGTGCACATATCATAACATATCAGATGGCCATATCATATCATATCATATCATATCATATCATATCATATCATATTATATCATATCATATCAGAGTGTGTACATGGCACATCATACACCACAACCCATGTACATATATACCTGCCCCCTCACACCGAGGCACGGCGAACAATGTAGTGGAATACGCGTGATAACATATCCTGGCCCGGGCTCAGTGAAGGAAACATTGAGGCATCCACGAGTGGAGTAGTGAGAAACTTATGCATTATAAATTATGTACATATATAGACTCGACGGAATAATCCGGCAAATGACATTTAGGAAAGAAATCGGACGATAGTCATAGCACGTACCTTTCGGATGCCGCGGGGGATTATATCAAATTAAAACACGGGATTATTTGCGCATATCAAAATACAAAACATTTACGAACTCGATAGCATAATTCAGATGACAAATCATATAAAAGAAAGTGAGAGGTAATCATAGTATATATCTTTCAGGTATCGCGATGGTTCATGTCATAGTATTCTTTCCGAAATCGTTGCATATTTCGAAGTATGTATAAGACTCATTAAAATAATTAAGGCAATTGTCTCTTAGTAGTTAGAAGAGTAATTAAGAGTTTCCTTTGGTTTCTGTTAAAAAATAAGCCAAACGGAACAATAAAGAAAAATTCAAGAATAGTGGGCCCACCTCGGGTCAAATGAGGTGGCGAACATAACTCATGTATTTTAAACTTCATGACGTCACTTATGAGGGTTTTAAGGTGATAGGATTTCATTTACACAAATTCTAGAGGTTTAAACAATTTTTCTAAGTATTTGCAACCTAATTAGTTCAATTCCCGAATGAAAAAGGGGCGATTTAGACGTAGATTCCAAAGAATAGAGTCGTCCCCGAGATCCGAATTCAAACCTATTACATCTAGGACATGCCAAGAGAAGGAATAGGAGAGCTTTACATACCTTTCTTGCTTGTTAAGCTCGTCAAGACTCCAATCCCGTTTCGTCAAAATCCTACAAATGGTCACATTTACATATGTTACTATTCATGAGGTTCAAACTTCCAACTTGGGTTTAGTATTTGTCTAACAAAATTTCGGCGATCATCTCCCTATAAATATGACACCCCGAGAATTTAACTCGGCTCAAATATTAACAACAACCATACCAACAACATCAATTATCGACTAAAATCGCTTACTAACACAAATAGTCTTCTCTCTACCTAAAGCAACAACTTCCAAACTAACTTTGCATTAATAAATCAATGTCAATATTTTTATATTCATTACCCATCAAGATTATTCCAACATCATCTGGAGACATTTCATATGATTTTTCACATTATTCGCAAAATATACAAACTTTCCACCGAAACCATAACTCATCCGAAACTCCCATTCTTCGACAAACATATTCGGAACACATTATCATTTCTCAAATTCATTAACAACAATCACAACTAGCACTTAAGCAATGCATTTCCATAATTGCATATGAACTATGTTAGCACACACACTTTCCATATAACACATATATGCAATTTTAATGTCAAACTTAAATCGTTAAACTTCCATTTGCATTATAGGGATCATAGCAACACAACTAACATATTAAACAAAACAAGTCCATCATTATTTCCCACTACATACCATACGGCCATAGGCCAAATTCCCATTTCATCAAATTTTTATCCATCTTTCATTTCCAACACAAATTCTACAATGTCCACAATTGTAATGTAACATAAAATTCAACATAGTTATACTACCTACTAGGGCACACACGACCACTTACATGCATGCCCTTCCGCCATGCAAACTTCCATATTTCTATATTTCTACTCATTTACATATACTACAACACAACAATCCTTCAAAACATAATTAGAAAGGATGAATTCTTACCTTTCTCTTCAAGCTTCTTCACCCAAATCATCAAATGACAAAACCGATGGTCTACGAAATAACTATACCAAGTTGTAGAGGGACCTTGAATTAGTATATAAACCATGAGAAAATAATTTTTGAAGCAAGATTTTGAGGGTGAAATTTCAAAAAAATGCCTTGTCTCCTTCTTTTTTTTTTTTGCTTTTTTTGGAGGAGTTTTTCTCTTGTTCAAATGTTTCTTGAATTTTCTTGAATCTTGATTCCTCTTATAATTGTTTAATTGGTCACATGGCTTGCCACATGACCACTTCATGGGTTTGGGCCAAGGCAAGCCATGGCGGCCACCTTGTCCCTCTTGGGCCAAATTTTCCATTTTGTTTCTTGAAGCCCAATTGATGATGGATCGCTCTTGGAAATTCACGGGACTAATTTACAAGGTTCCAATTTTGCCCTTAACCTTCCTTAATATTTCCGCGTCAATATTTCCTTAGACATCACATGCACATTAAGTAAGATCCAATCAAAACCTTATTTCTTACCATTCCGAATTATTTCCAATTTTTTTCGAATACGCACAAAATGCGAGGTATAACATCCTTCCCCCCTTTAGAACATTCATCCTCGAATGTTAAATTAGCCTTATAGGGACTTACAAGTATTTCTGGGGGAGTTCCCTTCTTACGGTCATCGCACACAACTCGTGCATTAATCAACACAATCAAATAAGTAATTCGATTATCCGTAGGTGGGAACCAAGTGGGGGTACTCTTTTTTCGTCTCTGGATTTTCTTAAGTCACCCTTGTTTTACTACTCTTTCGAGTCAAACGGTACCTTAATGGGGCCATATCTTCTATCACACGCTTTTTCTTTTTTACGCCAAGTTGGAACTTTATTGGCCGTTTCCTCGTAGACAGCTCTTCTATTCCTTGAATGCTCCCCCACGGGGAATTATTATGGGGTCACCATGTATTTGCGAAGAATAGGCGTGCAGAACACTGGATGCAACGCTTTTTACATTAGATGGCAGATCTAATTCATAGGCGATCTTGCCCACTTTACGAATGACCCAATAAGGTCCAACATCTCTTGGGCTAAACTTTCTTTGTTGATTATATTTCATAGCACCTTTGATGGACCATATTTTAAAAATACCCGATCATCAAGCCGGGAATTTTAAACATCAATACCAATAACTTATATATGATTCTTGGTCGGCTCCGAGTCGTTAATGACCGTTCCCCGAATAAATTTCACATTATTGATCGCCCGATGGATTATGTTCAAACCAAGTGACTTAACCTTGTCCATCTTAAACTAGCCAATCGGTAACATACGTTCTTGCCATACAAAGCCTTCACAATGTTTTACAAGCGCGCTAGATTAAGGCTATCATTATTACTAGTAACCTCAACAAGTATCGAGTGTTCATTTTCCGTTGCCTTTGAAATCAATGACAAAAGTTCGTAACTTATTTTAATGTCTCAATAACACGCTTAGCTCCTGGCCGTCCGTTCAAGAGCGTATGTTGGTTTAAGACTTACTTGTATTCTTAATTTCTTTTCGGACGAGATCTCCGTGGTTAACCATATACTAGGTAGTACGTTCGACATAGTAAATTTATGTCCTTATGAAACCTCACTACTTTTTGAGGCATAATTTTACATAGTTCGTAGTCCGTTTAGCCATTTCATAATTTTCTTAACTTCATTCTTCATATTTTTCATTTCTTCATATCACTCTGTTGTCTTTATTCAAATTCTTTCATTTCCCTCTTTTCCGCGATTTTAACCTTAATCTTGACCGCCACTCATTATATTGTAATCATAGGTAAACATACGCAAGTTAGTCCAAGAAATGCCTTAGCATCGCCTTACTAACCCTTAGGTTGTTCCTTGTCTTCTCCCTTGTCTTACAATCAGTATCGGGAGGAATATTGAATTGATCCTGGTCAAGCTCTGCTTATTTTTAGTACCAATTTCGTTTCGGTAACACAGTCTAAACCATCTCTGCATTTTCCGTATCGTATTCAAAATATCATAACCATACCGTTGGTATTGGATCTTTACATTTCTTATCAGTTATGCACTCACTTGGTTTGCTTAACGTGCAATTATTCGTGAGTTACATAACCGTTCTTGCATAATTCGTATACAATATTTTTAATTTCAGACATAGTCTCTCCTTTTCTGACTCATTCTATCTCACATATCCCATTCGTACCCAAATGCGCTGATGCTATTTGTCGTATTCCTTTCTCTTTGTACAAGCATCTACTACCCGGAATCATCTTACCCACAACCTTTACCGACAATCCCTAATACTACCTTAATTATCGTCTTGACTCCCATTCGTTTGTTGTCAGTTTCAGATTTCATCAACTAGTTTCGGCACAGGATCTCGCAGACAATTTAAGCGTTCACACTAAATGCGCCATGAATATCGTGGATTTTCATCTTACCTTTGCGTTTCTCATATCCGCTTCCCCCCTTTTGGGTGTTCGCGTATCATTAATTCTTTATATCCTATCCTATGTATCCATTCAAAGTTTCCAAATTCACATGGTTCTTTCCGAATACATTCAGCATGCCATGCATTCAGTATACCATACCGTATCCACATCTCCCCATCTTCTATAACTTAGATTACCCCCGTATGAAATTCTAACACACTCACGGGGCAATAAGAATTCTCGATATCTCGTACAGGATCTGATCTGACGGTTAGTGCTCCAGTAATATCACTATTGTAACAATTGATCCGAGCCACATCCTAGTAATTCTCATTAGGGGTTAGTGCTCGGATGGCGTCATTGCGGCAACAACATATCCAAATCGTATTGCATTTATTCCCGTCAAAAGTTAGTGCGTATAATCATTTCAAACTCTCCATCCCGTAACATTTAGATTTAGACGATACATATTCCAAGCCCTCTTATAACCTCATCTCATTCCCATAGGTACCGTCTATTGTTTCCTAATAAACTTACAACATATTTGCCGTTTCACAAATTTTCAATTCTCAATTCTTGTCGCTTATGATTTTCGCTGCTCCTACGATAAGGTCATATATACGGAATATGTCGTATTTCCTTATGCTTCATGTTCTCTCACTCCTTCCATATACTCATTGTTAACTTACAGTCTTACCTGAAGTCATGTTAACTTCATCTTAGTAGTGGTCTCGTTTGATGACCTTTTTGCCGCACTACCTCTTCTGTCCATAACTATGTATTTTCATTTATCCCAGACTCATGGTCGATCAATTACGCCCATCTTGAGTGATTCCTTTAGTACTTTTCTCATTTCTTCGTCTATGTCCATTTTTTTTTCTTCCACGAATTTCATTTCTAATTCGTTAATCACAATTTGATAAACTGTTGCCGGGAGATATTCTTCAATCACCGTCGAAGGTCTAGAGTCGGCAAGTATCGCAAGGCATCCTAGTACTTGATCCGCATAAGTTACCTTAGATTTATTCTTTGAGTTCGAACGAACTATTTAAGTCACAATTACTTACTCGTGTGCTTAGCACCCTTTCATCATGATCGCACTCGGTTATCGAGCATTATCGCCCGTCAACGTGGGCCTCCTTCTAAAGCACAATATGGTTGGAACATATTCTAGCCCATTTAGATGAATTGCGAATTCGCCGTTCATATACGCTTCCTTAAGGCAAGATTTTTCCCCAAATACGAATAATGCCCTTTTGTAGATGGCGTGGGAGGTGTTTCCTAAAGCTTAGTTCAACATAGCATATTACCCTTCCTTTCCTTACTCTTCTTATTATTCCCGTCAACATATAGTCTTATTTCCACGCTTTTCTCTACAGAATATAACAAGTCTCTTTCATACATTTAATAGCTCACTTTTATGTTCACACTTTATCCGTGTGTTCTAGGCACATAAATTTGTCGTATTTGACCACGTCGCCATTAAGCTTTACTTATCTTCGTGGCCATCCTTATTAAGCTTTCTAACTATTCCACATATTCTAATTTCCTTTTGGTTATCCTAATTTCCCGTTCATCTTATATATCTACATTTATGGAACCCTTAATGCACTTCCCAGGGGGTCACCCATCCCAGAATTGCTCTGGTCGTAGCACGCTTAACCTTGAAACTCGGGTGCAATATGATGCTCTAATGCCAGTATAATCGCATCCACTTCGTCACATGGCCTTTATTACATTATTTGGAGCAAATTGAAGTCCTACAGATTTCGAGACTTTTCCATAACACGTCCCTTTTTCCATATTTACTGTTTTACCCTTCTTATTCCACAATATTCATCTTTCGTTCTAAACTCCCAGATTCCCAATAATAACAGATATACCTTCGTCGTCATTACTTATAATTATTTCGGGTGTCGTCCTGTTTAGATCTTCACGCACCATTCCTACATAATAATTTTTCACAAAATCGATCGTCGGTTGTCACTAAATCCGCTAACAGGCTTTGCTGCTACTAAGCATTGAATGCGATTCGTCTCGATCTTTCAAACTGTTAACTGTCTTTCCTATAATCATTTTTCACGACATACCCAAATCCATAACTCTTCTAAACAGCGCATCTCCTTCATTATCTACTTACGATATTCTCTTTCCCTTTTTTGACATATCTGACTAAATATTCTAATTAGCAATTTCAACAGAATCTCTTTTATCATTCTTACTTTTCAAATTCTGTACGCAACAAATACCGACGATGCTTCACAGAACATACAGTTACGTAACGCATTCTCGCCATTCAAAGCTTCCAATTTCTAGTAGCGGAACAAATATATCAAAATTCATTTCTGTAACTTTCATGTCATCCCTTACTTTCCTCCATCGTATGTAAAGCCCATACACAGGAGTTTCATTCTCCTATGACTTGGCTCTATCGCACGATCTAAGACAAAAAGAAGGTCAACAATCCCTAAATGCCCCGTAGCCTCCTGTTTATAGATGTGGCGCGCTTCACACCATAAACAGGACTCTACCGGACACGACTTTGCAGACAACCCCTAGGACAGACCTGCTCTGATACCACTTTGTCACACCCTGATTTTACTAAGGTGTGATGGGCACCCGACCCCACGTTCGGAGCCGAGCGAACCCACAGACTCTTATTACCTACATAAGTTTTCAGACTCTTAATCAGAAAAAAAAATGATAAATACAACAAATATTTTGGAAATATCCTTTGTAGTTTACAAATCGATAGAATCTGTAATCATATGGAATCTACTGCAAAATACAGGATGACATGTCGGCTGATGGAGCCGCTCACAACTGACACTCAGAACCCACAACTCTGTCTGCAAAGTCTCTAACAGATAACCAGAACGTATAGCATACACACTTGACTCGGCAGCACTCCGGGAGCAAAAGGAGTTTGCCAATGCCGCTGGGACGTCTTCTATAATGTCTTCTAGTCATATGGGTGTACCTGCGCGGCATGAAACGCAGCCCCCGAAGAACAGGGGGTCAGTACGGAATATGTACTGAGTATGTATAGCATAAAATGCAATAACAGAATCATAACTGAACAGAGGATACAGAACATATATGCAATGGCCGGAGTATCGAAATGCTTACTCATAAAACATAGGCAAATGCATACGAGAAAATATGCCATAGCCGGCCCCATTATGGGACTCGGCAAGAAAGAAAGTGGTCGCCCCCGACGCCGGCGCCACAACATATCGGAACATATATCGGAATGTGCACATATCATAACATATCGGATGGCCATATCATATCATATCATATCAAAGTGTACATGGCACAACATACTCCACAACCCATGTACATATATACACCTCACACCGAGGCACGGCGAACAATGCAGTGGAAGACGCTTGATAACATATCCTGGCCCGGGCTCAGTGAAGGAAGCATTGAGGCATCCACGAGCGGAGTAGTGAGAAACTAAATGCAATATGAAAAGTACACATATATAGGGATCGGACGGAATACCCAAATGACATATCGTAAAAAGTTCAGACGAGGCGTAGCACATACCTTTTTAAAGGCCGCAGAAGATTCTTATCAAAATAGGGCTTCAAGGGTCATTTGTACATATCGAAATATAAAACATATACAGAACTCGATGGCATGAGCCAGATAGCAAGTCTTATAACGAACGTTTGACAATAATTAAAGCATAAGTCTTTCGGACGTCAGAATAATGTAAGCCGGAATAATCTTTCTGAAGTAGAATCAAATCCCAGAGTAGGTCATATAATTCCAATAAATAATTATAACAGTTAATCTTTAGAAGTTAGAAAAGTAGCTAAAGGTTTTCCCTAGTTTTCATTTAAAAGTATTTCAATTGGGATAATAGGAAAAATTCGGACAAAGTGGACCCACCTCGGTCAAATGAGGTGGCGTATATACATTACATATGTTAAGCTTCCTAGCGTCACTTGCAAGGATATTAAGATAAGCGGATTGCGTTGTACAAGTTCTAGAGGTTTAAACAATTTTTCTAACTATTCGCGCAATATTCAATTCAATTCTACTGAATGAAAAAGGGGGAAATTTAGACGCGAATTTCGAGGAGTAGATTCGTCCCCGAGGTCCGAATCCAAGCCTACTACATCTAGGACATGCCAAGAGAAGAACAGGGAAGCTTTACATACCTTTTGCGCCTTTTACGCTCTCCAAAACTCAAATCTCTTTTCGTCCAAAACCTACAAATGGTCACATTTACCATATGTTAACTATACGGCTTTAGGCATTCATTCTTGAATTAATGCTTGTCTAACAAAATTTCGGCAGCACCTCCCCTATAAATACAACACCCCGAGAATTCAACTCGGCCAGAATATCAACAACAACCATACCAACGACATTAATTATCGACTAGAATCGCCTACTAACATAATTAGTCTTCTTTCCACATAAAGCGACAACTTCCAAACTAACTTCACATTTACGAACCAATATCGATATTTTCATACTCATTAATCATCAAGATCATTCCAACATCATTTGGAGACATTACATATAATTTTTCATATTATTCGCAAAATATACAAACTTTCCACCGAAACCATAACTCACCCGAAACTTCCATTCTTCGACGAACATATTCATAACATGTTACCATCTCTCAAATTCATTAACAACAATCACAACTAGCACTTACACAATACATTTCCATAATTACATAACAACTATGTTAGCACACATACTTTCCCATAATAACACATATGCAATTCTAATGTCAAACTTAAATCGTTAAACCTTTATTTACGCTATAACGATCACAACAACGCAACTAACATATTAAACAAAATAAATTCGGCATTGGTTCATCACCCATACATCTCACGGCCACATGCATTTTTCCAACTTCATTCCATTTTTGTTCGAATTTCATTTCCAACACAAATTTCACAATAACCACAACTATAATGCAACATAAAATTCAACATAATCATACTACACTCTAAGGCATACACACGGCCACTTGCACACATGCACTTCCGCCATGCAAACTTCCATATTTCTATATTTTCTACTCATTTCCATATACCACAACACCAACAAACCTTCATAACATAATCAGAAGGGATGAATTCTTACCTTTCTCTTCAAGTTTCTTCTCTTAACCCAAATGCGGAATTGATGAAACGAACACGCTAATTTACGAAACAACTGCACCACGTTGTAGAGGAGCCTCAAATTAGTGGAAACACAACAAGAAAGGAATATTTGGATCAAGATTGAAGGACTTGGAAAAAAAATTCTCCTTTCCTCTATTCGGCCGAGAGATTCCTTTTTTTGGAGGAGTTCTTCAATTTTTTGTTTCTTGAATTTTCTTGAAGCTTGACTCCTCTTCTATAATTATTTAGTCACATGGTAGTCACATGATTCAAATCATGGGTTGGGCCACCTTGTCCCTTTGGGCCTTAATTTCTCATTTTATTATTCTTGGCCCAATTGATGATGGATCGCTCTTGGAAATTCACGGGACTAATTTTCAAGGTTCCAATTTTGCCCTTAACCTTCCTTAATATTTTCGCGTCAATATTTCCTTAGACATCCCATGCACATTAAGTAAGATCCAATTAAAGTCTTATTTCTTACCATTCCGAATTATTTCCAATTTTTCCGATTACGCACAAAATGCGACGTGTAACAATAGGTGTCACAGAAAAAGGGATAGATCTTTCAGACCTAGAAGGGAGAACAGAGGGAGACAGGTACAGGAGCATTCTAGGTATTCAGGACCAGATCAGAGTGTCAGAGTTTCGAGGTCCCGGCCTAGAGCCGACTTTAGCAGTACGGGGCTACCCCAACCGCGGTGTGCACAATATGACAGGCCACACTCTGGACAGTGTTACTGTTACATCCCGTCTTTTTTGCATAATCGGAAAATTCGCAATAATTGTGATTTATGAGAAAGGAGGCCATGTTTGAATTTTTTCCTTAGTATGTGCATGTCGGTTATGGAACTTGAATGTGGAAACACCGGAGAAGGCCTAAGGGCAAAATTGGAATTTTAGAAATTTGTTTCGGGAATTGCAAAATAAGAATTTTGATGAATTGGGCTTGAAAAAAAATAAGAAAATGAGGCCCAATCTCATTAGGGGTGGCCGGCCATTGCTAGCCCAACCCATGGAAAATTAATTCATCCATGTGATAAATTATAAGGGACCTTATCATCTAGAAATTCAAGAAACACAAAGCAAGAACTTGAACAAAAAAAAAAAAAAGCAATCGGCTCTAGAGAGAAAAGAAAGAAAAGAAAAGAAAAATTCTTGGAGCTCAAATCTTTGGTTCAAAAATCCATCTCTCTTGGAATTACTACTAAGCTCAAGCTCCTCTTCAAGTTGGTATAACTATCTTGGCAAGAAAGTGCTCCTTTGGCAAGTGGAAGATTCAAGAAAGAGGTAAGAATCTTGTTCTTTTGTGTTATGAAAGGTGCATGTATGTTATAATGCTTGGAATGGGATGAGAATTATGGAAATTGTGTTGTATGTGCATGGGCGTGTGTGTGTGTGAAGTGGTACATGGCCGTGAGCCATGGGGTGGAGAAGGCAAGGATTTTATGCTTTCTCTTCATGTCATAGAAGACTATATATATATGTTATGGTATGTGAAATTGAATGAAAATTATGGAGGGGTGATTGTTAGTGTATGTGGCCGTGTGTGTGTGGTGGTGCATGGAATTGGTGTTGAATTTTATGTTATATTTGAGTTGTGGTTATGATGGAATTCATGTTGAAAAATGAAAGTAGAATGAATTCATGGAAGTTGGAAATTATGGAATGTAGCCGTGTGGTGTTTGGTATGAAATGAAGGTTAATTAAATCATTTAGTATGTCAATTGTGTTGTGGAAGTCTTGTGGTGAAGATAGAAGAATAATGGTTTAAGTTAACTTGAAGAATTGGTTATTAAGTCGTTGTCGGAAAGTATGCGATTTTATTATAGATTATGTAATATTGGAAATGAAATTGTGGGATGCAAATTATGATAGTTGATTAATGGAATTGAAAGTTAAAAGTATGCCATGGAAGTTTATGTTGGAAGTTATTGCTTTATGAAGAAAGTAGACTAATTATGTTATATTGCGATTTGTAGCGATTGTTGTGATTGTTGATGTTGTTGTTGGCTTGTTGTTGGTTATTCTGAGCCGAGATAAATTCTCGGGGTGTTACATTTATAGGGGAGGTGCTGCCGAAATTTCGGTAGCCAAGTATAACCCCAAAGTTGAAATATTAGCTTGCATGAATAGTAATTGGTAAGAATGACCATTTGCAGTTTTTGGACGAAACGGGAATTGAGATTTGAGGAGCGTAAGGCGCAATCCAGGTATGTAAAGCCTTGCCCTTTATTCTTTGGCATGTTCTGAGTCTAACAGGCTTGAAAGCGAGCCCCAATGTATTTACTCGCTTCTCGGAATCCAAGATTGAAAATAGCGCCAAACCATTCAATAAGATTGGACCAATTTCCTCTAGATCGACCTATAAGTATGCAACTTCCATAAATGGAGTCGAAACACTCTAAAATGGTTATGGACGACTCCCTAAGGTTCATTATCTATAACTTACGTACTTTATTATGATTGGGTCCGAGGTGGGCCCACAATACCCTGAAACTTCCGGTAAGGTCCAAGTTGATCTGTTTCTGTCTGTTTTTCGTAGATAACTTTTAATTATGTTCTGTCCGCTAACTAATGAGCATTACGACTGTCTTTCTGAATCTGAATGTTACTCTGACCTCTGGAACGATTCTGGATACTCGGTTCTGATATGATCTGCCTATTCTGATCTGACTTATCTTCTGAACTACTTCAGTTTGATTACGTCTGTATGTCGGTCTGTGTGTGTATGGTTTCTCATGGATCTGTTCGTGGATGCCTCAATGCTTCCTTCACTGCGCCCGGGCCAGGTTCTGTAATTCGTGCACTTCACTGCATTGTTCACCGCGTCCCTCGGTTTGTGCGGGCCGGGATCTGTCTGTATCTGATTCGGATCCGATTATGATTATGATTTGATTATGTGATATTATGGGGACGGCGGCCAGGATGGCATTTGATCTGATTCTGTCTGTCCACCGCGTCCCGTACTACGAGCCGGGAGCTCATATCACCGCGTCACGGTAAAGTGGCGGGATACGTACGTATGTGGCTGATCCGATTTTTGATATGTACGTCTGCATATGATTATGACTGCATGCATGATTACGTCTCGTTGCGATTCGTATGTCCGATTTGGAATATGACTCGTCTGTCACATTCCGGGAATCGATTCGGACTGCGATTACGTTCGTCACATTTTCGTACGTCCGATCCGTATTACGGATTATGATTACGCTATACATTTGAAATCCGGTTCTGTCTGAGAATCCGTCCGTACGCTCTGTAAGTCTGACTCTGCTACGAATCCGATTCTGTCCGCTCTGTTTCTGTATTTCCGTCTGTTACGATTTTGTATATCTGACCCTGGTTATTCTGATTATGTATGTTTTGTTTCGCTTTACATACTCGGTACACTTTCGTACTGACCCCCGTTCTACGGGGGCTGTGTTACATGCCCACAGGTACGGACGCGCGCACGGTACGCCGCCGGCTTAGGGTATTATCTGTCGTTCATTCGGAGAGCTCCTTTCGATCCGGAGTCGATATTTTGGTATATATCTTCGTGTACATATGTTACGTATATATGACTATTTGGGTACGGCGGGGCCTGTCCCGTCTTCGATTCTCGGTCGTATATTAGAGGTACGCGACATGTGTACGTGGGTGTGGGTTATCCGTCCGGTAGGTATGTGCGATATGTGATTTTGTCGATATAATGGCCCTGCGCGCACGTACGAGGTTTCAGTATGTATATGTATATATGTATGTTCATGCGACACACCTTATATCTGTGTGGATTTATGTATGTTTAAACGGAATTAGCAATTTGGTATGTCGGATCTGTTAGGTAGGTACGTATGGGTGTCCAAGTAGGACACCAGTCACGGCCCACGGGGTTGGGTCGTGACAGTTACTTAGATACAGGTGCTTGTTTTGTCTGTGGTCGGACGGACCATTTGATGCGCGATTGCCCGCGGAGGTATGATAGAGACCAAGCTCAGCCCGCCGGGTCAGGTCAAGGCTATGGAGTTTTGGGTTCCCGGTATAACGGTGAGTCTAGCCAGAAGAAACTACCCGTATCACGATGGCCCCAGTGCCGTAGATTACATGCGGGGCCATGTCGCGCGGGTACAGGTGCTTGTTATGCCTGTGCCAGGTCGGGTCATTTTATGCGCGACTGCCCATTCCGACGTGGCAGAAGTAGGGTTCAGTCCACGAGAGTAGTAGTCGACCCGCCATCATTGGTGCGCCCTCCGGTGCAAAGGTCCCGAGATATCCAACGGACGTGATGGAGACCGGGAAGGTATACCCGGTTCGAGTAGACCCCGGCATCATACTGTCTATGCGGCCGGTGGCCGACGACGGATCTTGAGCTACCCCCTGATGTCGTACCAGGTATATTATTAGTATTTTTTTTATAATGTATATGCATCGACTGATTTAGGTTTTACGATGTTATATATATATTGCGTCTTATATTGCTGAGCGTATTGGGTTGAAACCCGAGCCGAATCAAACGAGTTGGGATGTCTCCACCACCAGTGCGAATTTAGAAACCTCGGATAAGAGATAATCATATGTTTGGATGGGGGTGAATAGTGAAGATTTGAACAGGGGCAACGGGGTAATAGTATGATCAGGAAAGGGAAGATAGGAGTGGGACCCGCCGTGAGGACGTTTTGGAAGTGGTATATATATGTATGCATGTGACACTTCATTTGTGACTGTAGGATCCTAGCGGACAGTGTCGTGATATATAGAAGGTACTGACCGTTCGAAATTCAAGAGACGTAGCGGAAGACATAAGCACGAATGTCATAAGGTAAGGCCGATGTTAAAACCGCACTAGTTAGGACCAGGAGCTTTTAATACAGTAGCGCACGGGAGCATATTTAGCAAGGGGATAGCCGTGACAGATTCCGCGATGAAGGGACTACAATTGTAAGGGGATCGCGGAAGGCGAAAATTACTTGAAGGGCATAGGCGGGTATAAGCCCTCGTAATAAAGGGGAGGAGAACATGTTAGACCTAAAATGGACTAGGACAATTCAAGTCTCAATAAGGAGGACTTATTAACTCAGGGCCAGCGTTCAGAGCGAAGTTAATTGGCTCACGACCAACAAGTAACCAGGGCTTCCAAAATGGATATGTTAAGCGACATGTGAGGCATCTGTGGAGGAGACCTCCCCAAAGTGTCATAATACACTATGAGGCCAGTTTAACATTCGAGGACGAATGTTCTAAAGGGGGGAGGATGTTATATCCCGCATTTTGTGCAATCGGATAATTCAAGACAATAGCGGGAAGACAACAAGCTAGGCCATATTTTTATTTTGCTAAGCATATGAATGGCTTATGAAGCATTTAGAAGCGGAATTAGTAAGAAAGGTTAAGGGCATAAAGGGAAATTCGCAATATGCCTCGTGGAATTATGGAGGAAGACGAAGGGTAAATTTGGAATTTGGAAAATAATTTTTCATGAATTGTATGACAAAAAAAAAAAAAAAGAAGTGGGCTAGGGTTTGGGCCATGTTGGCCGTCCACCCTACTTGATGGGCCAAGCCCATGTTGGATTAAAATTCATGGGATTAAAAGAAGACTAAGCCTTCTAAATAATCCCATAATCTTCTAGACATTTCAAGAGAAATTAAAGAGCAAGAAAGAAGGAGAAACCTCCCAAGGCCATTCGGCCCTTTGAGAAAACCGAAAAAAAAAAAAAAAGGAAAAGAGAAGAGAAGAGTTTCAACTTGTTTCTCCTAGCCAAACAATTCCTTAAAGGGTTCTTAACATAGTGAAGAGTTCTTTGGAGCAAGGGGAACACAAATCTTGACAAGTTTGCAATTGTAGCCAAGTGAAGATTCAAAGTAAAAAGGTAAGATTTGAACCTTTTCTTGTATATTATGAATGCTTAAGTGTGTTGTGGAGTATAAAGATGGATGAAATTTGTTACACCTCGCATTTTTGCACATTTGAATATCCCGAGTTAATGGCGAGAAGTTAAGGATAAGACCATGTTCTAAAATAATTTTAATGTCGGAGTTGTTAGGAATATTATTTATGAATATTGGTATTGTGGAAATATCGAGAAAGGCTAAGGGCAAGAAGAGAAATTCGCAAAATGGGCCGTGAAAATAATGTGGAAGGTTAGGGACAAAATGGTAATATTGTGAAAGCCAAGGGGCAAAATGGTAATTTCACATGATGTTCAAGAAATTTCATGAAGGGCCATAATGGCCATGTGAAAAAAAAGGGGAAAGGATGATGACAAATAATAAAGTCATCTTTATTTTAATAAAAGAAAAGTCAAGAAAAGAAAAGAAAATTCTAGAGAAAAAAAGAAGAATGAAGGGAGGGGCATGTGCCCCTCACATGCTTGCAAGGTCATATATATAAATATATGTGGTCATCTTTTAGTTGAGGAGAGTGGAAGAGAAAGAAAGAACAAGCAAAAGAAAAAAAAAAAAAAAAAGAGAAGGGAGAGGGGTTCGGCCAAACATGGCCTAGGGAGAGTGAAGGAGAAAAATTATTTTTCCTTAGTATTCCAAGCAAATGAAACGTCCTCTACAACATGGAAGATTCATTGGAACAAGAAAATCATTCATGTGTACAAGTTCATGATCTTAAGCTAAGTGGAAAGTTGAAGAGAAAAAGGTAAGAACCAATTTTCTTTTAAGTGTTATGAATGTTTGGTTGAAGAAATGGATGAAACATATGAAAATATGTGTGTTGCATGTTGGCCGAATATATGTGTTATGTTGAAGTGAAGTGATGAATTAATATTATTTAGTAATTTGATTGTTGAGTTATGGATGTTGGTTGTAGCCGTGAATTGTGTTGCATGGATTGGTCGTGGTGTTGTGTTGTGTTGCATGGAAAGAAATGAATAAATTTCATGAAATCTTATGTTGTTGGAATGTATAGAGATGGAGGGAAATGCATGAAAATGTGTAGGAAATTGTTGTAACCGAATAGTAGGCGATTTGGTAAGTTAAGGTAAATTGATGTAAATTGACATTTTAGTTGTTGTCGTTATGGATCATGTAATGTAGAATGAAGGTTGTGGTTAAAGCTAGCGTACATGAATGACAATGAGACGTATGGTTGTTGTTGAAATAGAAGGTTTCGGATGAAGAAGTGTGTTGATTAAGTTGTTGGAAGAATATGTGAATTGAATTGAATTGAATTGAATTGAATTGAATTGAATTGGATATTGAAGTGTTGCTAGAATAATTGTTGGTATTGTTGATAGTTTGGCCGGGTTGAATTCCCGGATTGTTGTTGATTTAAATTGGCCGAGTAGATTCTCGGGGGTGGTATATTTACAGGGGAGATGCTTTGCGAAATTTCGGCAGACCATAAGTAAATGTACTTGAAAGGTTAAGACAAGTATATGTTGATGAATCTAACGATAGTGTCGATCTTCTTGAATGTAGACTAACAAGTTGGACGAACAAGCGTAGCTAGTAAGGCGCGGCGCAGGTATGTTAAGGCTCGTCCCTTTTTCTTTCCATGGCATGAATCATACATGAAATGTGTTAAATGTTTATATAACGTCCCTATTTTCAAAAGATAGGCACAACAGTTCCAAAGAATGATTTTCCTTTCTTAAGGTTTACAAATGTTTTTAAAAATATTCATTTTTCTCCAAAATCTAAGTTTTATGTTTTTGATAGTTTTTACGACTAAAACGACGACTATGGTTTTATGGTGACGATGAAGATCCCGATATGAAGAAACGTCTATGATGAATATGTTCCTGCCATGAATACGACGATATGAAATGTTAAGCTATTTTTGGATAATGACTATTTTAAAGGTTTCAAAGTATATGAAATGATATGTTATGACCCTGTTTTATGTTTTCCCGTGATGCTAGCCTTGATTGATAGTCTCGCCTTATAATTGTCCCTTCAAGGTGAGACAAAGCGCCCATGATTATTCCATAAAGTAATCGGAGGTTACCGACCTTACGTCACTCCAACGGATACATGACCTTTCTTTGGGCTCTCCTGCATGCTTACATGATATATGCACATGATACATGTATAAGTACACATATATGTATATGTATATGGGGAAGATGGGGAAAAGGGCAGGCGCTATAGGCGCACAGCCACGTGATCAGTTGGAGAATGATATGATATCGTCCCGGACGCGGGACAAGTGGTTAAATGGATCGGAGCCGACGCCTCGGCAATATGGTATGCTCTATTTTCTTTATATATGAAAATGAGATGTTTTCAAAGAAAGAATACGTACATGTATATACAAATGGATCGGGGCCGCACGTTCCGCAGCAATGTATATGGATCGGGCTGCACGTTCCGCAGCATAGTATATGGATCGGGCTGCACGTTCCGCAGCATAGTATATGGATCGGGCTGCACGTTCCGCAGCATTAAGCATGCATGATTCCGCCTTAAGAGGCACCCATACTTACAGGTTACAGCTTCATACATGACACGCTCCATATGTACAGTATACTCTCTTACATGACATGCTCTACTTTTCATACCATGTTACTGTTCATGCCTTACATACTCAGTACATTGCTCGTACTGACCCCTCTTCTTCGGGGCTGCGTTTCATGCCGCGCAGGTACACCCAGACAGATAGAAGCCAGGGCAGATGATGTCCCAGCGAAGTTGGCAACTCCAATCATTCTGGAGTGTCGCCGAGTCAGCGTGCTATGTTATGGCGTCTTGTCCGAAGTTAGAGACTTTGCAGACATAGTCGTGGGTTCGGGAGTCAATCTGTACTATGATACAAGTTTTGTACAGTTACATATTTTACTTGATTTAAAAGCAGCAAAGGAATTTTTCAGCAATCCTATTATGCATATTTGACGTAGAGATTCAAAAAAAAAAAAAAAAATTTTAGTACGTAGTAAGAGTCAGTGGGTTCGCTCGGCTCCGGTTACGGGGTCGGGTGCCCATCACACCTTAGTGAGATCGGGGTGTGACAAAGTGGTATCAGAGCAGGTCGGTCCAAGGGTTGTCTGCAAAGTCGTGTCCGGTAGAGTCCTGTTTATGGGTGTGAAGCCGGCCACATTTATAAACAGGAGGCTGCGGGGCATCTAGGAATGGTTGACCTTCTTTCTGTCATTAGATCATGCGATAGAGCCAAGACATAGGAAATAAGATTCCTTCTATTAATCGTTGATTTCCGCAGGGGCCCAGTATCGACGAAGAAAGGCGAAGGATGATATGGAAGTCAAAAGAGGTGAGACTGGATGGATGTATTTGTTCTGTTACGTGGAGCTGGGGGCCGGACAGGAAATAGTCATACATATAGGTGGAAGGTAAACATTAGGAACTAAAAAGGGCAAAACGGTCATTGTCGAAGAAAGGACGTGTTACGAAAATGTCTCGGAAGTTGTAAAGTTTTGATTGGCTTCAGATCGAGTAGTAAAGGCCATGTGAAAAAGCGGACGCGAAAATATCGACATTAAGGCACCGAATTCCAGTGAAGTTTTTGGGTTAAGCGTGCTCAGGTGGGAGCAATTCTATGATGGGTGACCCCCTGGGAAGTTTACAAGAAATTCAACATATTTAGACATATGAGACAAGTGAATAGATGGAGTAACCTAAAGGGAAACTAATGTATATGGGATGGCTGGAAACCTTAAGAGGATGCGTAAGACAAGGCAGACTGGCCCGGCCCGGTGAAGGGACAGAAGGTGCGACACAGCTCGGGAATTAGGATAGGCTTGAACGGTGTTTGAACGTATTTTGTGGGCTAGTTAATAGTAATTATACATATGTATATATGAAGGTGTAAGGATATCCCAAACGTGATCGTATCGGTGGACATGTGAATCTCAGCAACCAAAGTTACGATACGAAAGGCATTAATCGAGTAAGGGTACCGAAGTTCGAGTGGCAGCAAGAGTAAATGGTACAAGTGTGGCAAAGTAAGCTATTATTATTATTCTACTATAGATTGAGATTGGGAATGAGGATATGAGACGAAGTATAAATGGATAATGGGATAGGTACACCCCAAAAAGGGGGGAAGCAGGTGAGAGAAAATGTAAGGATGAGATAGAGCGGTTGATAGGGTAGTGTGTTTGGTATGAACGTTTGAGTTACAACTGAGACCTCTCATTAAAGTAAATTAGTAAGGTCGGGGAAACCGACAATGAGTGGGTAGAAATCCGGATAATGTTTAAAGTAATATGAGAAATTCGCACAAACTTTGAGTAGTGCGACGCCAGAGAATGGACGTATATGAAGAAAAAGAGTATGACAAAGAGAACGGTATTGGATAGCTTAAGAGCTAATATGAAGGATGGAAAATAACTTCGAAAAAGGGAGCTCCCCGAGGTGCTTATGAGACTCCGTGCGACTAGTTGAACATTCGAGGACGAATGTTCTAAAGGGGAAGGATGTTACACCTCGCATTTTTGCACATTTGAATATCCCGAGTTAATGGCGAGAAGTTAAGGATAAGACCATGTTCTAAAATAATTTTAATGTCGGAGTTGTTAGGAATATTATTTATGAATATTGGTATTGTGGAAATATCGAGAAAGGCTAAGGGCAAGAAGAGAAATTCGCAAAATGGGCCGTGAAAATAATGTGGAAGGTTAGGGACAAAATGGTAATATTGTGAAAGCCAAGGGGCAAAATGGTAATTTCACATGATGTTCAAGAAATTTCATGAAGGGCCATAATGGCCATGTGAAAAAAAGGGGAAAGGATGATGACAAATAATAAAGTCATCTTTATTTTAATAAAAGAAAAGTCAAGAAAAGAAAAGAAAATTCTAGAGAAAAAAAGAAGAATGAAGGGAGGGGCATGTGCCCCTCACATGCTTGCAAGGTCATATATATAAATATATGTGGTCATCTTTTAGTTGAGGAGAGTGGAAGAGAAAGAAAGAACAAGCAAAAGAAAAAAAAAAAAAAAAAAAAAGAAGAGAAGGGAGAGGGGTTCGGCCAAACATGGCCTAGGGAGAGTGAAGGAGAAAAATTATTTTTCCTTAGTATTCCAAGCAAATGAAACGTCCTCTACAACATGGAAGATTCATTGGAACAAGAAAATCATTCATGTGTACAAGTTCATGATCTTAAGCTAAGTGGAAAGTTGAAGAGAAAAAGGTAAGAACCAATTTTCTTTTAAGTGTTATGAATGTTTGGTTGAAGAAATGGATGAAACATATGAAAATATGTGTGTTGCATGTTGGCCGAATATATGTGTTATGTTGAAGTGAAGTGATGAATTAATATTATTTAGTAATTTGATTGTTGAGTTATGGATGTTGGTTGTAGCCGTGAATTGTGTTGCATGGATTGGTCGTGGTGTTGTGTTGTGTTGCATGGAAAGAAATGAATAAATTTCATGAAATCTTATGTTGTTGGAATGTATAGAGATGGAGGGAAATGCATGAAAATGTGTAGGAAATTGTTGTAACCGAATAGTAGGCGATTTGGTAAGTTAAGGTAAATTGATGTAAATTGACATTTTAGTTGTTGTCGTTATGGATCATGTAATGTAGAATGAAGGTTGTGGTTAAAGCTAGTGTACATGAATGACAATGAGACGTATGGTTGTTGTTGAAATAGAAGGTTTCGGATGAAGAAGTGTGTTGATTAAGTTGTTGGAAGAATATGTGAATTGAATTGAATTGAATTGAATTGAATTGAATTGGATATTGAAGTGTTGCTAGAATAATTGTTGGTATTGTTGATAGTTTGGCCGGGTTGAATTCCCGGATTGTTGTTGATTTAAATTGGCCGAGTAGATTCTCGGGGTGGTATATTTACGGGGAGATCTTTGAAATTTCGGCAGACCATAAGTAAATGTACTTGAAAGGTTAATACAAGTATATGTTGATGAATCTAACGATAGTGTCGATCTTCTTGAATGTAGACTAACAAGTTGGACGAACAAGCGTAGCTAGTAAGGCGCGCGCGGTATGTTAAGGCTCGTCCCTTTTTCTTTCCATGGCATGAATCATACATGAAATGTGTTAAATGTTTATATACGTCCCTATTTTCAAAAGATAGGCACTTGAGTTCCAAAGAATGATTTTCCTTTCTTAAGGTTTACAAATGTTTTTAAAAATATTCATTTTTCTCCAAAATCTAAGTTTTATGTTTTTGATAGTTTTTACGACTAAAACGACGACTATGGTTTTATGGTGACGATGAAGATGCCCGATATGAAGAAACGTCTATGATGAATATGTTCACCGCCATGAATACGACGATATGAAATGTTAAGCTATTTTTGGATAATGACTATTTTAAAGGTTTCAAAGTATATGAAATGATATGTTATGACCCTGTTTTATGTTTTCCCGTGATGCTAGCCTTGATTGATAGTCTCGCCTTATAATTGTCCCTTCAAGGTGAGACAAAGCGCCCATGATTATTCCATAAAGTAATCGGAGGTTACCGACCTTACGTCACTCCGACGGATACATGACCTTTCTTTGGGCTCTCCTGCATGCTTACATGATATATGCACATGATACATGTATAAGTACACGTATATGTATATGTATATGGGGAAGATGGGGAAAAGGGCAGGCGCTATAGGCGCACAGCCACGTGATCAGTTGGAGAATGATATGATATCGTCCCGGACGCGGGACAAGTGGTTAAATGGATCGGAGCGACGCCTCGGCAACATGGTATGCTCTATTTTCTTTATATATGAAAATGAGATGTTTTCAAAGAAAGAATACGTACATGTATATACAAATGGATCGGGTTGCACGTTCCGCAGCAATGTATATGGATCGGGCCGCACGTTCCGCAAAGATAGTATATGGATCGGCTGCACGTTCCGCAGCATAGTATATGGATCGGGCTGCACGTTCCGCAGCATTAAGCATGCATGATTCCGCCTTAAGAGGCACTCATACTTACAGGTTACAGCTTCATACATGACATGCTCCATATGTACAGTATACTCTCTTACATGACATGCTCTACTTTTCATACCATGTTACTGTTCATGCCTTACATACTCAGTACATTGCTCGTACTGACCCCTCTTCTTCGGGGGCTGCGTTTCATGCCGCGCAGGTACACCCAGACAGATAGAAGCCAGGGCAGATGATGTCCCAGCGAAGTTGGCAACTCCAATCATTCTGGAGTGTCGCCGAGTCAGCGTGCTATGTTATGGCGTCTTGTCCGAAGTTAGAGACTTTGCAGACATAGTCGTGGGTTCGGGAGTCAATCTGTACTATGATACAAGTTTTGTACAGTTACATATTTTATTTGATTTAAAAACAGCAAAGGAATTTTTCAGCAATCCTATTATGCATATTTGACGTAGAGATTCAAAAAAAAAAAAAAAATTTAGTACGTAGTAAGAGTCAGTGGGTTCGCTCGGCTCCGGTTACGGGGTCGGGTGCCCATCACACCTTAGTGAGATCGGGGTGTGACAAAATTCATGTGCTAAGAAGGTGTGTGTGTGTGGCCGTGACTTGCATGGCCAAGCCGTGAGTGTGTGTGTTGTATGTTGTGTTGCATGGAAGATTGAGTTAATTCCATGTTGTGTGTTGGTAATTGTTGTTATGGTAGGTTTTATGATGTGAAATAAAGATTTAATGGTTTGGAGAATTGAAAGTTTGGTTGTGGACTTTATGTTACAAATAAAAACTTGATAATCTTAGAGAAGTTGTAGTAGTGCAAGGCTTGTTTTCGAAACTTATGCTAATTGAATAAAATGCTCTTGCATGCATGGAAGATAATGAGACTAGTATGATATTGTTGGTGTATGAATTATTAAGTTGTTATTGCTTTTATTGAAGTTGGAAGGTCTTGAAGGAAGTAGTATATTGATTGAGTTGTTATAACGTATCTTGGATTGAAATTGGAAGTTGTTAGTATGGTTGCGATATTATGATTGATAGTTTGGCCGGGTTGAATTCCGGATTGTTGTGGATGAGAATTGGCCAAGATGATTTTTGGGAATGATGTATTTACGGGGGAAGTCTGCCGAAATTTCGGTAGCCAAGTGTCATTTTAAGAATCCAATTCTAATTGCACTAATCAATGTTTGGTAAACATGACCAAATTGTAGATTTTGGCGGATTTGCAACCTGAATTTGGAATAGCATAAGGAGCGGAAAAAGGTATGTAAGGCTTCACCTTTCTTTCTTGGCATGTCTTAGATGTAATAGGCTTGGACACGGGCCTCGGGGACATTTCTATTCCTCGGAATCCGCACCTAAAGTTTCCCCTTTTTCATTTAGTAGAATTGAATTAGAAATGGTGCGAATGTTGGAAAAACTTCCTAAACATCTAGAACTTGCGCGAATAGGACCCGATTACCTTAAGACCCTCACCAGTGACGTCATGAATTGTAATGTACGTAAATTTGGTACGCCGCCTCATTTGCCCCGAGGTGGGCCCATCGTTCCCGGATTTTCCTTATTGTCCCATTTGGCTTATTTTCATTCTATAGTTAAGGAAAGCTTTCGGTTGTTATTCCGACTACTAAATAATAGTTGTTTTAACAAATCCATTGATTTCAAAGCATGATTCTTCTCCTCCGATAGCTAGTAAATGTTCTCCAAAGTGCCCGTATTTTCCCAGAATAAAGGTTTATGGCAAAGTAAGTTTTGCAACAATGACGATGAACAAGTTCTACAATAACATGGATGATGTCAAGGAAGAAAATGGTTACATGATGAATACGACCATGATGATGCTATGAATAAAGGTTCCAAGTTCATGATTCCAGTGACGATATGAGAACGTTTAGCTATTTCTTGAATTCTCAACTCCATTCGTGAATAATGACTATTTTTAAAGATTCCAAGTATACGAAACGAAGTCTTATGATCCTGTTTTATGTTTTCTCACGACATTACTCTCTATTAAAAGTCTCGCCTTATATTAATCGTTCCTTCAAGGTGAGACAAGCGCCCATAGTTATTCCATAATATAGTCGGAGGTTCCCGACCTTACGTCACTCCGATGGGTACATGATTTTCTTGGGCTCTCCTGCATGCTTATATGACATATGTTTATGAAAAATGTATATGTACATGGGGTGGGGGAAGGGATACATGGGGGAAATGGGAAGGGAACCATGTTTCATTGCCACCTGGTTAGCTGGCTTATCATCCCGGACGCGGGATGCCCGACGCGGGATTTATGGGCGAGCTGGAGTATTTCGGCGCAATGTGGGCGAGCCGACGCTGTTCGGTGCTATGATACTACATGATACACTATGACTTGCTATGATACTACGCGATACACTATGACTTGCTATGATACTACATGATACCCTATGACTTGCTATGATACGATACCATACATTAAGATATGACATAACATAAGTTCTATTTTCTATATCTATGAAAAGAAATGTTTTTTTTTCTAAAAAGGAAAAACAAGCATGCATGGTATCCGGCCCGAAAGGGGTGTTCCTATGCACAGGTTACTCTCTTGTCTCAGTATATATATATCTATGACCCTATGATATTGTTATTCATAATCTATGCTCCTGTTTATGTTATTTTCCACGTCTTACATACTCGGTACACTATTCGTACTGACGTCCCTTCTTGTGGACGCTGTGTTTCATGTCGCGCAGGTCAGCAGGTAGCTGGATTTGATCCCTAGGAGTTCCCTCAGCAGCATTTTTGCAGCGCTCCAGTTGTTTCGGAGCCCCAGTTTCTTGGTACTACTTTTGTGTATATATTCGGGCACGGCAGTACTCGGCCCTTCCTATGTATATGTGTACTATGTTTAGAGGCTCGTAGACAGATATGTACAGTAGATATTTTGTACTCCTGATTGTCCCCGTCGCTGTATAGTATGATCGCAAAGCTTATTAGCCTATGTTTATAATTGTGCTGTTAATGTTAATGCTTAGTGTAATCAAAAGGAAAAAAAATGGTATAGTTCATACGGCCCACTCAGTAACAGAGGTAAAAAGATAGATAAGGGGTGCTCGGTACAAGTATCGGGTACTCGTCGCGGCCCTAGTTGGGTCGTGACAAATAAGTCATCCAATATACTCATATATAAGTCATCCATGTGTCCCATGGCCCACACATGGCTTGGATGAATTAAAATTAGCCAAGCCATGGGTGGTGCCCCACTCACACCACACGGCCAACTTGGCCATTATTTCATGAAATGCCAACTTTCCTAAATTAAATTTTAACCCCAAATTTTCCTTAATATTCCATGCCAATAAATTCATAAGCAACTTATGCCTTAACACAAAATCGAAGATCAAAAGTCTCTACCTCATATCCCGGAATAGTCCTGTCTTTAACTTATCATGGTTAGCTCGGATTGTCCCAAGGTACAAAATACGGGATATAACAAACATACTAACCGCAGGACACTATATGCAAAGTCTCTATGAGTAAACACTTGAATCATATGAGTCGGGACAGGGCCCCGACATGCCTATACACACATATGATAACCATAATAACTCGGCACTGCTCTAGGAAGAAAATGGAGTTTGCCAATCCCAGCTGATAGCCAATCATCCTAGCTGAATAATTTTAATCAAAAAAAATCGGGAGTGTGGCATGAACACGGCCCCGAAAGGGACGTCGTACGAACAATGTACCGAGTATATAAGGCAAAGAATCATAAAGAATGAGATATAAGCCATAATGAAAGTATGAGAAACCACCTGTAATATGAATAGCCCCGAAGGCAGAGAATAACCATGTAAGTAGCCCCAACGGCAATGACTAGAAATGCAAATATATAACATACCCGGCCCTTAAGTAAAGGACTCGGTGAAATATAAATATATACCGTACCCGGCCCTCGAGTGAGGGACTCGGTGAAATAATCATATATATACCATACCCGGCCCTCTAGTGAGTGTCTCGGTGAACAATGCAATGAAACTATGCACGAATACGTACCCGGCCCAAGACTCGGTGAATGGTATATTAACAGCATGCACGAGTAGAATATCATGAGCAACCATATGCAACTATATCATCATCTGGGACTTAATAGAATGATTAGAATAAACCGACACTTGAGAATCAAAGACAACTGTCATGTCAAGTACCACTGAGAACTAGAATTTATTGGAGTCATGTATGTTTATCGTTCACTCGTTTATGTAATTCATGCCAAAAAGAAAGAAGGGATAGCCTTAACATACCTTGTCCGCTTACCTTGTCCGCTTCTTAAGCCAATCCAAACTTAAGTCTCGGGCTTCCCAAAGTCTATAACAACGTCAGGAGATACCAAACATTAGCTATAGGTACTTAAGAATCCAACCCTAAGTTAGCACGTCATTTATAGAAATTCGGACAACATTTCCTTTATAAATTCAACAACCCCGAGAATTCAACTCGAAAAAATCATCAACAACAATACCAACAACCATATTAACAACATCAACAATTAATCCCATCAATCCAGCCCCTCAACAATATAAAAATAGTTTCAATAATTCAAACAATAATGCAACGAGCGGCAAGCTCGTCTTGTCAATTAAACAATAGTTTTAAACCCCATCTTCATTTAGAAATTTCTCAATTATATTAACAACAACAACACAACAATAACAAGTTCCAAAACAGCCACCAAACAACCCATACGATAACAACAATTTATCCAATTCTCGATATAACTTTCGTATTCCTTCCATCTAGCAATGTAGATACGATTTGTATAACTCAAATATGTCTAGTAGAGGAGAATTCTTATCTCATATGCCAAGAAATAATATTCTTCCACCTTACTTCACTTCGAAAAAAACCCGGATTCAATAACACGATAAGACGGAACAACTAAAATTATACTTAGACCTCACGAATCTTTTTCGTGTTGCCGCATAGAGGGACTATTACGTTGCTTTCCAGGTTGCTAATTTTCTTAAAAGAAATAAGTTGCTGCCATGGATGGACTCACGTTGCTGCCTCTACAACTCACGTTGCTGCTCCATGGAAATTAGGCTTCCTCTTCCTTGAAATAGTGCCAACGTTGATGCTCAATATAGCAATCACGTTACTACCCTGAATAAGTGTTTTTCACCTTGCCAAATATACATATCATGTTTCTCTAGTAATTAGGGGCAGTAAAATATTTTTGTGCTCCTCCCTAAAAAAAAAATAGTCAAAACTTATGATTGATTCGTTCGTTGTTAGCAATGTTTCACACGCTGATGTTGCTGAAATATTAACGAGAGAGATCAGAAATTTGTCCCATTTCAACTATACCCATTTTTATAGTAAACAAACCAAGATCAACTTCTACATACCTGGTACGTTATGAATTTGTTGGCATACCCTCCAAAAATATCCAAATGAAATTGTATCATTTTCTCATAAAGGGATGAAGATGTATCTTATATAAGTCATCCACTAAGTTGCACAAAGTGAGTTGGCCACCTCCATTCTTATGCCAGCAAGTTGTCACGTGTCTTCACTAAAATAAATCTTATCTCTTTGTTAATAACTATGCACCATCCTAATATAATGTCTCCCCGTAATTGATTTCTTGATCTCAATAATAATAATTTTTAACACACTTCATATTCCTATTATTATAATCATGTCATAAGGCACTAGTCCATAGTCTCTTTGGCACACACGAAATATTATTGCCAATCACCGTCATCACACTTTTAAGTCCTAAACCATTTTGGAACTTCATTCCTTGTATACACTGAGTCCTTATTTTCATGCTTGAATATAACCAAATCCTCCGGCTCAGGTAAATTTGCTCATGTTGGACGTTTCAATTTCCTAGTCCAAAAATACGGGATGTTATAGCTTGGACCGTATTTCATTCAAATAATTTTCGAATCTTGGCGAAACTTAGTTTCTTCGATTTGTTTAACTTCTAATACTTATGATACATCTGTACTCACTCTAACCACCTATAGGCTTGGGGGATAACCTCGTTTCCGTTACTAGTGTCATTTAACTAGCACGCTTTCCAACGTATGAAAACACGGGGTGTAACATCCTTCCCCCTTTAGAACTTTCGTCCTCGAATGTTAAGCTAGTCCTGTATAAATATACTTGTTATGGTGATCTTATGACGAGTCAATTACTCTTCTATCATGCTTTGCCTCTTTTTGCTTAACTTAATACTATTCTCCACCTGACATCAGTTATTATTGAATTTCCAAAGAAAGTGGTCATAACTTAGCTACTTCCGTAATTGGCTACAACTTACTATATCCATCTACGCTTGAAGCTAAAGTCGAGTTTTTCTTGTTCTGGGATTATCTTTCCAGTAACACTGTAGAATAGGAGCTATATTTCCCTTGGGTATGTTTACCATCGCATATTGGTCCCTCTTGTTCTCTCTTCTAATTCTTATAGGTTTACTTCCACTCTTTATTTAAGTCGCATAGTCCGCAATGTACATCCTTCTTGGAATCATCATTTTAATCCTCTGACATGCATATCTATAACATTCCTTTTGAATAGTTGAAAATGAGTTTCCTTCTTAGTAATGACTCTCGGTTGCAATACTTCCTTGATTCCCCAGGAATATCCTTTCAAGAGATATAAGTGTATCACTTTCCTGATATGATCTTCCTTGATACTCGGACTCGTTGATCCTTTTTCTTACTCAATAATGGTATTAAGTTTCACATGGTTTGCAAATCTCTCCTACTTCATTTCTTCCATTTGACCATGATAATGGTATTGATTCACATCTGTAAAGTCTAGATAAATTCAATCTGAGATGTCCTGTCATAGGTGTCCCTTGTTGACTCATTAAAGGCTTCAAAATTTTCGAGAATTTCATAACCCTTTGGTAATCTGTTGGAAATTCGTTGTAACCACAATGATACAAAAATGAATGTTCCAAGGCGTAATATTCTTCTGGTAAAACCCCCTTTATTCAATGATCCTATCGAATTCGTAAGTAATCTAACACACCCCAGGGCTATCATAGGAAACGTATAACATATACTTATATCATATTCAGAGTAATAGTCGTATTTTTCCTTAATGATAATTCCAACTCAACATTTCAACTCAATTTGCCATATATTTTCCCTCACCACCTGAGTATCACAAACACACTATTCTTGCTTACCTCTTACTCTTTTTTTTTAAGTACCCAATTGGTTTCATTTTCAACATGTAAATACTTGCAGGTTACATAACCGTTCTTGTGTGATTTGTATATGAACATCTAATCTTATTCGTAAACTTCCCTTCCTTTGGTTCATTCTACTTTACGTATCTCATACATACCTAAACTTCTTTGCCTATCTGTTGTTTATTTCGTCATACTCTTTTCTTCCTTTTATTTGTTCCTTGATTATCACATCTTATATAATACTATAGAGGACTTTATGTCCATTCTTATTTGTCACTTATAAATCGCAATATCATAACAAACGACTCTACTGTCAATTCCTTTGCCTCTATTCCAGTATAGCATCACTGTCCTTTACAATATTCCTTGAGTTATTTGCTCTCAATTTCATGTTGTTCAAGGTCTTCACGAATGATTTTCAGTACAGCCGCAGATACTCACTCGATTCTTGTTCATTTATTTACTAGCTATTAGACTTAGTTTACGCGTATAACTCTTACCTTTTGTTTTAGAGTTTATATCTGTCACATTTTAGGATTCATCGTTTCAATCCCTACACTTATATTTTCCTTACTCGCTTCCCCCCTTAAGGGTCTTACTTATCTCCGTTACCTCACTTCCAAACTCGAATTCATATATCCCTTATTATAATGCATCATATTCATGCCATTTCCCATAATTTATAGCTATGGTAATTCATGTGTGAAGTCTTAACATACTCATCTTGCGGTTTGCAACCAAGTAATACAACCAACATAGCAATCCAAACAAGGATGTATTTTACTTAGCTCAACCATTAGTTATGAGTCTATGTCTACATCCGCTCTAACTAACAACTTCTGTCCCATAGGGATACCCGAAATAGTAGTATGTCTAGCTATCTGTACTATCCATGTAATGTCACTTCTCCCATTCTTCGATACTCAGAATTCACTTATAGCGTCATCTTTCCCTTTTTTTCCCATCTCAAGTTATTCCTCTCTTTCCCGTAATTGACTTATAGTAACCGTAAGTGCATTTTTCCTTAAACCCACCATCTTTGTTTTCAAGGATCTAAGTCTCATGCGCAACTAATACCCCTTATGCCTCATACTCTTTTTGTCACACCCTTAATCCGATAGGGTGTGATGGGCACCCGACCCTTACCTAGGGCCGAGCGAACCCGCTGACTCTCGTGACACTCATAATCATACTTTTGGGCCTTAAGTCGTATAATGAAAACATAACGAAAACTTTACAAAACATGCTTTTGATTTTCTTGAACTCAAATACAATCTGTAATCATAAGAAAACGTAACATAACGCATAATAATGCATCGCTTATAGAGCCGCTTACAACCGACACACTATATACATGACAATGCCGTCGCAAAGTCTCTAACATAGGACATGAAACCATATCATAAGGCTCTAACTCGGCAGCACTCCGGAGAAAGTGGAGCTCGCCAATCCCGCTGGAACATCTCCTGCTCATATCATCAACTCATCTGGGTGTACCTGCGCGGCATGAAACGCAGCCCCCCGAAGAAAGGGGGTCATGTTATAGCCCGTATTTTGTGCGTTCGAAAATTGCTAGACAATGGTGAGAAGTTAAGGACAAGATTATTTTCAAGAATTATTTTAATGCACGAGTGGTTATAGATATTTAGGAATGCTGTGGATATAGAAAATTGAGAAAGGTTGAGGGCGGAAAAAAGAAAGGAGGAAATTCGCAAAGTGGCATCATGGGAATAATGTGGAAAGGCTAGGGGTAAAACGGAAATTTCACAAGAGTCTTGGAAGTTCATGAAAAAATTCATGTTGGCCGTGTGACATAAAAATATGTCTATATTTCATTATTTAATGGGGGGCTAGTTGTAGGATATAAAAAAAATTATGGGCTAAAGCTTGCATGAGAAGCTAAAGGATCATTTTTGTCCATTTTAAGAAATTTCAAGAAAAGAGAAGAAAAATCTAGAAAAGAAAGAAGAGAGGCATGTGACCAAACTTGAGGGGCCTAAGCATAAATATGGATAAGTAGTGGAAGACACATGTATATATATGTGATCATCTTTTTAATTGAAGGAAAGAGGAAAGAAAGAAAGAAAGAAAATGAAGGTGAAGAGAGAGGAGGGTCACGGCCAAGGGCATAAATTTGGCCCCTTGAAATAGTGATCAAAAAAATTATTTTCTCCTAGTTTCCTACCTAATGGAAGGTCCTTAACAACATGGAGTGGTTGTTAGAGCAAGCCAAGCATTCATTTGGATGACTTACCAATTCTAGCTAAGTGAAGAAGTTGAAGGAAAAAGGTATGTATCAATCTTACTTCATGTGTTATGCATGGTTGTGAGTATTGTAGTGTGGAAATGGGTGAAAATCATGGAAATATAAATGTTTTTATACTAGTGGCCGTGTGTATGGTGTATGTGATTGACCGTGTGTTTGGGGGGTTTTTTTGAAAGAGCTTGATTTAGGTGTTGTTGTGGTTCCAAGTATGAAAAGGAAAATTATGAAAAATATATGGGGATTTCCAATAGTGTA
>NW_026714154.1:0-24426 GCF_029784015.1 Lycium ferocissimum
TGATGATATGTGAATGTTATTATTGATGTTTGGGAGTGGATATACGATACAAGGGAAGTAGTATAAATAAAGGAGATGCTGTCCGATTTTCTCTAGAATTAGTTATGAATGCTAAAGCTATCTATTATCTAATATGAGTATGCACTTCAATGAAGGTAGAACGTGAGCTTTGAAGAAGAATGTACAAGTGATAAAATAGTTGCACGAAAGGTATGTAAGGCTAACCCTTCTTTCATAAGGCATGGTTCTTTGGCCAAGTATCTCTCTGTCTATGAGCTTACGATGTTCTCTAATGATTCTATCTCTAGAAGCTATTAAGCTTATGATGCTCAAATGATACGATTGTACTAAGTTCCTTATACGACGAGTAATACTCTAAGGATAGAATGTAATGAATGACGATAGTAAAAAGGCTAAAGATAGATATGAGCTAATATGTATGTGTGCCCATGAGAGGCTATTGTGAACACCGAGCTTATATGGCCGGGTAGAATATAATGAATATAATGTATATGCATATCTATATATAACGTTGCGCACGCACCACTACAGTTGGGTACGAATAACACTGAGCCTTGGTAGGGCCAGGTACGAACAACCCTAAGCCTTGGTAGGGCCAGGCACTGAGCCTTGGTAGGGCCAGGTACGTGAAACACCGAACCTTCGTGGTCGGGTATGTTATATAAAAGCTATGTATATGACATCTATATGAGTACGAATATGTTAAGATCATGTAAGTGCCAAGTAAGGGCTATGAATACGCAATGTATATGACATGAGCATGAGTACGAAAGGAGATATGAATACGAATATGAAAATATATACGAAAGGTAATTGAGCAAGGATATGAATGTATGTACGCGAGTACGCAATAGAAATGGTACGTCCCTATGGAAAGCAGGTAAGTGCTATGATGATGATGCTATTATCTCCCATCTTATGTTATTTCATATGTTATCCATTATGCTTCCATATTGATATTGATCATGCTTTACATACGCAGTACATTGTTCGTAATGATGTCCTTTTGTTTCGCGGACGCCGCGTCATGCCCGGGCAGGCGGGGGAGACAGACGGATCCATAGCCGTATTTTCTTCGGGACTACATAGCAGCTCCATTTCATTCGGAGCTAGCCTTTGGTATAGATTCTTTTGTATATATATTCATAGGCACGGCGGGGTCCTGTCCCGCCCATATGTTACGATATGATGTACCCTTCTTAGAGGCTCGTAGACATTGTGTATATGGTTAGATATGTTCGGCCTTGTCGGCCTATATTTTGGGATGTTATTTTGATCGCCTCGTCGGCGCATGTACATTTGTATGGGCATAGTTGCTAATGATGATATAGATATGTTGTTGCCCAATGAGATTAGAATGATGATGAATGAAAAGCATGATATAAATACGTGGCTCACCTAGATGTGATGTATGAGTATGTTAAGGGGTGCCCGAGTGGGCTAGCATCAGGTGCTCGTCGCGGCCCTCCGGTTGGGTCGTGACACTGGTCTGGTCATACAAGAGCATCTGCCAAATACTAAAAGTCTGAATAATACATAAGATCTTAAAAGGTCTCAAAATGGAAATAATACATAAATAGTAAAAAGAGTCTTTAGGCAGCGAGCGTCCTCATGCTCAACCTGAATAGACTCGACAACAACCTCGATAATCAGCCACGAAAGTGTAGAAGTAGATCCAACCTAGTACTCTGCATTCATAAAAGAATGCAACAAATGTAGGTCAGTACAAACAACAAGTACTGATAGGTATCATAAGCCGACTAAGACTAGCTAACGTATATAAAGACAACAAAGCAAGATAAACACGTAAAACAACAAGGTACAAGTTAATACGAATCCATAACCACGGTACAAGTCATCACCTATGTTATAGCATCTAAACTCAACTGTGCCAAGTCTCAATGTGACCAATCTGAACCAGTATATCCCAATCATATCACAAGAAGTCATCACCTATGTTATAGCATCTAAACCCAAATGTGTCAAGTCTCAGTATAACCATGAATCGATATATCACAACAAGTCATCACCTATGTTATAGCATCTAAACCCAACTGTGCCAAATCTCAGTATAACCATTTCGAACTAGTATATCACAATCATATCACAACTATATCACAAAAAACCAAGAGGTACAATGCAATGCAATAATATCTGAATGATGAATGCAATGCATATGCACCGTACACATGTACTCCAACCGATAGAACATCACATCTCGGCAGCACAACCCATGGGGGACCCGCAAAGTCCAGGTACCAATCACTCCGCACACAGCCCAGAGAAGACTCCATTCCTAACTATACGCCTCATATCGCCTCATTCCGCACATAGCCCGGAGATGACTCGATATACAGTATGTTTCAACACATCAGTATTTCCTTCTTACTTTCTATCCTCAGTACCATAACAATGCAATATCAATGTATCATGAATATGATGCAATGTAATGACAACAACCAATTCAATCCCAAATAGTACCACACATGGCACACAAGTAATATCAATAATATGGCTACACAATAAGCCACAATGGAAT
This sequence comes from Lycium ferocissimum, assembly GCF_029784015.1. Lineage (NCBI taxonomy): Eukaryota > Viridiplantae > Streptophyta > Magnoliopsida > Solanales > Solanaceae > Lycium > Lycium ferocissimum. The sequence continues at coordinate 2,561 of NW_026714154.1, forward strand.
CACAATTCTCATCTCAATATCAAATCAAGTAAAGTACCGCAATATCACAGTCATGATGTAGCACTAATTACCAATATCTTATGTCTCCACGTGGCAACGAGCTAATAAGTAAATAGAACAAGATAAGTCGACAATGCAACGGGGTGGCTAGCCCCCAAATCATTCAACAAGGCCCAACCTAAGGCAATATCCAATCCAACTTCATACCCAAAGGTTTACATGCATTCTCTGACAGTATCATCTAAACATAAGCTTCGCTAATCGAAGTCTCACCATAAGGTAAACCGTAACATAACTGGAAAGCGGAACAATAAATCTCCAACAGTCAAACCTTAGTCTTGCCCTTCCTTTGAGCCTCGTGATAATGAAAGTGTAATCATATCTGTATTATGAAATTAGAATCAAGAAGAAACATCATTCAATCTTTACTTCTATTCAAGACCCAAATCCCAAACTATGGAATGGGGTTAATGAACTAGAAAGATGAAATTAGGAATCTATAGGTCTCAACATGAAATTAATGTTCTAGGTGATCAACTCCCATCAATTATAAGCTAGAAGAGCTAACAAATCACTTTAATTCAGATTCTAGGCAAAACTCCCAAATTTGGGTATGAACCCTAACTCCCAATTCCATCAATTCGCTACTAATTAGCAAGGAATCATGTAATAATATTTTCTAATCATCAATTCCGTACTTAATCAAGCTTAATCCACCAAAAAATTAAGGTTTTATAATTAACAACTTATTCAAGAAAGAAACCCAAAAACCCTCTCTCATTCTTCCAAGTTCTATGAATTTACTACTATGAATTCTTATTTAGAAAAGGTAAATGAAAGAGATTAAGATTAGGGAACTTACCCATATAAGAATCTGACCAAACCCTTCTCAAATCATCTCCAAGATTCAAAGGAAATGTAATATAATGAATGAGAGGAATAAGGGTTTTCATAAGGCTTTTAAATAGAAATCTGGTCCATCAGCCGCTTCCGCAGTCACCCCACTGCTGCAGCGGTACCGCTATAGCGGTCACCCTACCGCTAAAGCAGTCACTAGACACCAAAAATTTCTGATGTCATCCAAACATGGATCCGACACCCGGAACCATCTCGAAACCTCCTAGGCACAAACCAAATATGCAGATATACATAAAAATTCTCTACGAACGCACTCGTGGCCTCGAAATTTCCATCGGAGGTCTCGTTGACCTAGTTAACCCCCAATACCTCAAAACTAACTTTCCACCCCAAGTTCAAAAATGCACCCGATTGTATTGGGAACCGAACTGAATATACACACCAATTCTAAAAGACCATTAGACCTCTCAGAATTGACGGATTCCCAAAAAAGGTCCGTTTATCAAAAAGTCAACTTTGAGTTAACTCTTTTTCGCTTTAAGCCCAAATTTCCTACAAAGTCACTCAAATCATATCCAAAGACCTCGAAAATCGTACCACCCGTCCCTGCTGGCCAAATATACGCTGATATAGCTCGGGAAAGGGTCAACGGGTTCAAACTATCCGCAATGACCAAACGGGTCATTACATGTATGTAAGTTGATAGCTAAAATCTTGACTGCTATGTTGAAGACAGTGGTAGATCATATTGTAGGACATTCTTAGTTTACTTTTATAGAAATAAGAAATATTTTAGATAATGTCATAATTGCACATGAACTGATCAAGGGCTATGGACAGAAGCATGTGTCTCCAAGATGTTTTATGAAAATTGGTAATAGGAAAGCTTATGACTCAGTGGAGTAGGGCTTTCTGAGGATGGTGCTACTTGAATATGGATTTCCCAACAAAATGGTGGAGTGGATAATGACCTGTGTAACAACTATTAGCTATTCACTGCTGTTTAATGGGAGTTGAACTAAGGTATTTCAAGCAAAGAAAGGGCTCAGACAGGGGGACCCTATGTCCCTTTATCTCTTTGTATTGGTGATGAAGTATTTGAATAGATCCCTCAAGCAAATGTTAAAAGATGCAGTTGGTACACATCTGCTTTGCTGATGATCTACAAATAAGGGTTCTATACAGCTGATGCTCCAAACTTTTGCGCATTTTTCAACTGTGTCAGGGCTCCAAGAAAACCTAGAGAAAAGTTCTTTTATGTAGCAAGGGTCATTGATGAGTTCAAAGACCAGATTCTACATGCGATGAGATTCACATTGGGAGAAATGCCATTTAGATATCTAGGTGTACCTCTCTCAGCCAGGAAACTGAGTATACATCAATGCTTGCCTTTGGTTGAAAGAATTTTAGCCAGAATTAGGTGTTGGTCTTCTAAACTACTCTTACATCATCTAAACTACTGTCATACAGTGGAGGGTTACAGTTGATAAAGAGTGTATTGTTTGAAATACAAACCTATTTGGCTCAGGTATTTCTCCTACCCAAGAAGCTGATTGCACTGGTTACCTTAGTATGTAGAGTATTTCTATGGACAGAGAGTCATGAAAACTCCAGCAAAGCACTGGTAGCATGGGATTCTATATGTCTCCCAAAATCAGCTAGGGGACTGAACCTTTTTTAGTTTGGACAATGGAATAAAGATGCAATTTGTAAACTCCTCTAGGCTCTTTCACACAAAAAAGATACACTATGGGTACAATGGATACACAATTTATACATTAGAAACGGGAATTTGACTGATATGGAAACCCCAAAGAAAGCCTGTTGTCTTGTAAGGATGATTTTTGATGCTAGAGACCGGTTTCCATATGTTGATGCTATAAACTATCTGGAACAATTTGCCACTGCAGGAAAATTCAACATAAAGAAGGCATATATGTCGTTTATTCCTTAGCACCCCAAGGTCAGACGGAGAAATTTGGTTATGACTAAAGGAGCAGTACCAAGACATCAATTTATACTATGGCTAGTAGTTCAACACAGACTTGCAATTGTTGATAGGCTAGCAAAGTGGGGAATTCAAGTTTCACAAGGGTGTGTGCTATGCAGTACTGGGGCTGTTGAAAGTTTGAACCATCTATTTTTTTGAATGCAGGTGCACCAGATTCTTTTGGAGCACTCTTCTCCAATGGATAGGGGCATCAAGACAGACTGGTTCATGGTTAGATGAGATAGAATGGTTATCCACTTACGTGACCAACAACAGGCCAAGAGTAGCTACAATAAGGTTCATGTTTGCTGCTACAGTTTACTAAATTTGGGCAGAAAGGAATGCCAGAAGATTCAAGGCTCAATGCAAACCCAATGTGCTGATCATCAGAGATATAGTTTTGCAACTACACATTAGGGGGCAAAAATATTGTAAATGGAATGGGCTGCTTGCTAGCTTACATAGTTATCCGGTATAGACTATCTCTTTACTTGTAAATGTTTTTCTAATGGCTTAGAATAGGGAAGAATAAGGGACTGGCTCTAAAGTCCAAAACAAAGCTAGTTGTGTAACTTGAGTTACTTGGTTGAATAAAATCTTTTCATTTGACCAAAAAAAAAAAAAAAAGAGGCTGTCTCCACTTTTCAAACACATGACATGCTAGTAACCAAAGAAGTAACTCTACCTTTGCACCAATGCTTGTATTAAACAAACCATTAGTCTCATTCGTGGCATTTTTGATTTTTCTTTTGGCTACTTTACCTTCTTGTTGGTAAGAGTTTCTTCTTCCTTTTATTCCTTTTCACCCCCTTTTGATTATCAATTGATGGTTTAAAGTCTCTTAGTACTATAATATAAGCACTTCAGCAAAGAAAAAAGAGGCTAACAGAATACTAGTGATTAAAATAAAAAAAGAATCGTTTTGTTAAGAAATACTACTAATATATAAAAGTAATAACTAAATAATATACATGTCATAGATATCGGCTATATTCAAATAAATTATTTGAAAGCCAAAGGAAGCACTTAATTAGTGTCACGACCCTAATTACCGATCATACGGGCACCTCCCTTATTATCACTAGTTGGCGAACCCTTACCCATTAACCCATTAATCACTAGCCAATTTCAAATTATTTAATCATTTATACTCTAACAATCAATAAATGAGTGAATAAACAAATAGTCTAACCAAGTCATAAATGATAAATAATATAAGTGCAGAAGTCTAACTATTAAATTCCCAAAATCTGAAAGTCATTGTACAAGGACTCTAATCAACAATGTCTAAAGAATGAAATATCTGTCAAATATAATAATAAATAATGTCTGGAATGAAAGTAGACATCTGGAAAGAAAGATCTTCAGGCAGCATGGCATGGATAGAAGCTCACCCTCGGATCTTATCAAGCAAACTAGCTTCAAGCTAGAGCTGTTGTTGACACCTAATTTTACCTCCCGTAATTTATTTTAATTACTCAGAGTCCTTGGATAACAAATAAAATAAGCTGTGCATCTTAAAGGGTCTAAATAGTTTTTATAAAAATATTCAGGACAATATTTTAACTCTTTAAATTAATAAAGAGATTTTCAGGACATTATAAATTATGTGAAAATTGATTGATGTTTTATGACATTTATGGAATATTTTATTGGAATTAACCAAAAGCAAAACAATTCTGAATAATTTTTTACTTAATTGATTAAATCAAGAAAAAATAAAATTAATGAATAATTTATTCTTTTTATTATCCAAGATAATTTGAATAATTAAAGGAATTGGCCACTTTACCCCTCAACCTTTGATTCTGTATGTTTGCATAGTTGTTTAATTAACAAATTATTTTGGTAATTAATTTTGTTAATTAGAGGGGTCATTTTGCAAATTGGTTTTGATTATTTAATTATTTTTACACAAATGACCGCATTTGAATTAACCAATTCATGGTTTAAGGTGATTGGGGTCATTTTTGCAAAATTATCCTCCTAGTGGCTTTAATTGAGATGACCAAATCCATGGGTAAAACAATTGAGGTCATTAAGCGCAAATTAGCTTTAATGGGTTAATTAGTACCAAAATAAGGCTATATTTGAAATAATTAATCAAATTAAGATTAGTCAAGGAGATTTTTGCAATTAGCTAGATAAAGGGTTGTAATTGTAATAATCATTTAGTTTTCAAGCCAATTAAGGTCATATCAACGAAAATGAATTTATTAGTCGTGTTTAAATTTAACTACGTCTCAATTTGACAATGATTTGTTTACTATGATCAACGATTGGTTGTTTTGAGTGTTTCCTATTTTATTAAAATGTCCACCTTGCCCCTACACGTATGTATACATTTGATATACGCTTTGTATATGTATACTATATACAAAAGAACCCCCCCCCCCCCCCTTTCATTTTATTAAATGGCCAAGCCCAGGCTCAATAGCCCAGACCTGGCCCAAGGCAGCATATAATGCCCCTCTGACTCAGTCAAATGACCCCTAAGGGGTCATTCCTCTTTTCTAAAGGATAGGGTTCAAAGCCCTAGCCGCCACCCTACTCCTTCCCCTACTGCAATTTCCCATCATCACTTGAGCGTGACAGAGCTCGACGTGGAGGAAAGGACGGAGCATTTATTTCTCCCATCCTTCTTCATGCCTTCTCTTCCACAAAATTCGGCCAAACACCCGTTTAAGGTATAACTTTGCAATTTCTTTTTATTCTCCATCGATTTACAATAGTTTAGAGTGAAGTGAACCGTTGATTTTCATTTTCTTTCAATCTGGACCATGTGTGTTTGAATTCAAGTGAAGACTTGTGGAAAACCCACAAGTCCCACATCGTTTTGTAAAATTTGAGACAAGCTTTGGGGGTTCTATTTATAGAACCCCATCCCTCACTGATAAAGCAAGTTTTGACACCTTAAAGAGGCCTGAACTTTGAGTTTTGCTCAAGACCTAGGCTTCAGTAGTGTTATTAGACTTTAACCAAAAAGTTCCAGTCATTTTCTAGTTTTGAAAATTTATTTCCTTTCATGTCTTGTATTTGGTGTGGCTGAGCTTGATTTTGGAAGCAAAAGGAGGCATCCAAGTCCATTCTTGCTCCGGTTGCAATTAGAAATGGCAACAATTTATTATTTTATTGCTTTGTTTAAGTTTCTGTCTATATTAATGATAGCTTGGTAGAGTTAAGTGTTATATGTGTAGCTAATGTAGTTTAGTACTAGTGATATGCTTATTTTGATGTTTTATCAATGATTTATGGGCTTGAATTATGACTAAAGGTTTATTAGATAATATGCTTGGTTTGATTCCATTTATTCTATTTAGTAATATGCTTGGTTTAAAGGTTGGTTTAAAGGTTTCAAGGCTGATATTTTATTCTATTTAGTAATATGTTTGGTTTAAAGGTTGGTTTAAAAGTTTAAAGGTTTCTTTTTATTTCAGTAATAAGCTTGGTTTGATGTTTATGCCATGATTTTTGACCTGAGTTATGATTAAAGGTTTGCCAAATCCCAAGCTTGTTTGATGGCTTCTGACTATGACAATTTGGCTTAGAGGGTGACTATTATAACTTGTTTGAGCTGATCTCTCAGTTGGTGTTGTTTGAATAAGAGTGCACTTAGGTGGTTTGAAGGGTCTTTAACACTGATAATAAAAGGTGGGCTCAGGACAGCCTTAAGGTGGTCTTTATCTTATCTAAAATTGTCAACCAACCAACAAAATATGTTTGTTAAGTGGTGACAATAGTGATACTTGGTTCAACTTAGTGATGAGATGTCAGATCCTAAAAAATGGCATTAAGAAAGAGCTTTAGGGGGTTAGCAGGTTAACATAAAACATGTGTGTGCTAAAGATTGACCATGTGTGAGTCTGTCTTGTTTTACCATGTGTGGAAGTGTCTATGTTGTGCTATGTGTAGAAAACTCACCTTTCCAAGGCTGATCACCTAACACTTGAGAATTAAGAAGATAAAAGAAAAAAAGGGGAATAAATGGGAGAGCCTTGGTGCAAGTCTGGCTAGGCCCCTTTATGAGTTAATTTGGTACTGCTTTGGATGTTGTGGATTAAAATGTAAGAAATGAATAAGTAGTCATGGCTAAGAAGGAGACTAATGGTGATATGCAGGATTCTGTAAAGTTGAGGTGATTCGTGTTTAGCTCTGTCTTGCTTTATTATGTGTGGATCAGTCCTGAAGGAGGACACATATGCTTCTGAGATGTTGTGTGACATGAAAGAATAAAATCAGTTCATAATTAGACGGGGTTGAGACGGCCTTTCAATATTAGTCTGTGTCATTGTCATCTAAATGTTTGTGTTGGGTCTGTTTTAGTGGTCATGCCTGTAACTTAGCCATAAGACTTTTAAAGTTTGGACAAGGCTTAATGAGCCAACGGTGGTAGTCTAATGATAGTGCTAAGCTGTTCTAAACCATCCTAAGGTTTTTTTTTTTTTTTTTTTTTGTGGTTGTCACTGGGGTATGAGGATAAGGTCATAAGAATGGAAAGGTCTTGGGAGATAAAAAGGTGAGCTTGAGCATGAATGGGAGGTAGTGACCAGTGGAACCCAGGATCCCTTTTTACTGAAAGGAGATTCAAGAAAAGGAGATGGGGAGGTGATGACCCCACCCTGTCCTGCTTCTCTTTCAGGACCCTGAGGCTTTTCCTTGCTTTTGAACTTCTCCTCATGGTCCTAGGAAACACAAAAAACCTCAGATGGATTAGGAAGGCTTAACCATATCTGGGGAAGAGGTCCACCTAGAGCTGGATAATGTTCTGTCAGTACTTGTAAGGCCTAAAACATGAATTTTCACTATGTCTTCCAAAAAGAATTTAAACTGAGGTGATTGTTTGTCTGTGTTATTGTTGTCTGAGTTAGGTCTTTGGTAAGGAAGTAGGATTGGAAGTATACGAGTAATAACCTAAGTTAATACCATTAAGGGATTGAGTAATGACCTCAGGCTAGTTGCCTACTTTTACTTATGATCATGTGCCTCCTGTTTTCTTTAATCTATGCATCTGCACCTTGTTTACTCAAAACTTGCTTTCTTGTGATACTGATTGAGTCTATAACTGTGAGAACCCAATTATGCTATAAACTTTCTTTTTAAAGACTTATTAGACTAAGATGTTTTGGGGGGGGGGGGGGGGGAGGGAGACCATTATCGGGAACTACGGCTTATCCAAGATCTCTTGACTGATTGCCCACATAATATGGTTCTGTAGCCCATCTCCCTATTAAGGCCTATAGAATTCTGATGATTTGTCTGTGTGATCAAAATACATTTGCTTGGCCATGTTGGATTACCTGCTTCTATGTGATTTGGCTAGGAATGGTTTCTATCATGACCGAACCTGTTAATGTTCAGACTAGCTTATGGTGTTTAGATAAAACAAAGGGTGACTCTAGAAACCTTTTAATGACAGATAGACTCAGTCCATGACTCTATAAGAGCCTGACCAGGCTTTAGTAGTGTAAAAATGACACAAGCCTCTACCTAAATGGTTCTGTCTATTTGATCGTGTGTGTACCTGAACTTATTTGAGTACCTGGTTAAGAAATGGTTTCAATGGCAGGTTTTGGTATGGTCAATAGGATTTATGGGTAGACTGGGCCACATGGCATAGTGGAGCCTTTTAAAGAAAGTCTTAGAGAGAGGATAGAAGGGGAGGGCCAAGCATAGCTTGGTCCATAAAAACTTTCCTCCACATAAAAGGCATCATGACACTTCTGTAAGCCTATGGAGGCACATGTTTACTACATGGATGCCTTATGATTTTACAAATATTACCATTAGACCAAGGGGGAGGTCATAGGTTGAAACCAAATTCATTTTTCCACAATGACTTATTAAAACTGAGTGAAAAATTTGTGTATGCAATTGATTGTTTAGATACAAAAGAGTATAGCTTAATTGGAGTAAGTTCTAAATCATGAGCTAAATCACTAAAAGGCCATTAGAACCATTTGAAGCATCTCTTTAGACAGCATAATTGGTCTCTGCCCCCTTTCCTCATGGTCTGAACTATAGTGCACATAAATTCCATATGTCTGCCTGCGTACTTTCTCTTCCCGTGAGTTTTGACTAAGATTTGAAAGTTGCCTTTGCACTGTCTTTGAACATTGAAGATGTTTACATCCTGTTCAGCTTGTGTTATAGTTGACCCTTTTTTAATTATGGCGTCTGCATGCTGCATTGTTGCCTTCTGATTGATATGGACAACCCTTTTCTATGGCTCTTCTTTATTTGTGAATATGCCTTTGCTATCAGGCAGTGTTTAATAATGTGAGCAATGAAGTTGTTTGGGTGAATTTTAGCATCTGTCTTGTGAATTGCCAGAAATTGGAGTCTATACCAACCTATGAGAATAGCTCACAAGATGTTTAGTTGATTAGTTTGGACTTGAGTGTGTCTTAATTTAGGTCTGATATACCTTGGTTAGGAGATTTGGGGAGTTGATATAATTTGGGGACAGGTCTTAGCCACTCCCCGATGTCCAGCCATGCCTGGGGTTCATGAAACCCCTTGGAAATTGTGTGGCGTCAGGAATACGGGTGGTGACGACTATTCTCCTTTTGTGTTGTGAAGGTCTGGACCAGTAAAACCAACAGTGTAATCCAATGCCATAATTATGTAACTTGTAAGTTTGATATATATATATATATATATATATATATATATATATATATATATATATATATATATATATATATATATATATGTGCGTAATTTATACATGTGATGAGTTCGTAAAATTATAAACTAACTGGGTTCCTTTTTCCTTTTTCCCCTTCACCACATGACCACTCGGGTCTGGATCAGCCGGCCTATTTGGCCTCAGGCCCAATAAGGAAATTTCTTTCTCCGAAGATATCGAGTCCGCGAAGATAAAATTAAATAGGTTGGAGCGCGGAAGGCCCAGCCATGGGTGAAAATGGCCAACTAGGGGCTTGGTAGGCCCCTCGTCTTTCCCTTTCCTTTATTTTTTTTTTTCTCCTCATCTTGAGCTTTGTGTGTATTTGTACAAAACTTGTAAAAACTCATGTCATAATGGAATCCTTATCGTATAAACTAGGAGTCTTAGGATAACAGTACCTATGCCGTTTAGATTGACTTTAAGTCCCAAAACCATTTTCAAAAATTCGGATTTAGCGTAATGATTTGACAAACTTAAAATGGATAATTAGCTAAACTATTTTGACACGATTTAAGTTTAAACAAGAACAAAAGAAAATTTCAAAACCACAAGCGTTGCAACGTTGTTAAAGAAAACGAACTGAGTTTTAAAACCAAAGCACATAATCTTTATAATTAAATCAAGTTCTGGTTTTTCAAAATAAGGCCAAGGATAAATGTTTTGGATCAAATTAGTGATAAAATCAGAACCCTTACCTAGAACTCTGGATTACGAAGGATTTTTCACGGTATTTGAATAATCCCTTCACCCTTGGTTTTTCTAATTTCCTAAAAATTAGGTGGCGACTCTTTTAAAACAAAATCCGAAAGAGCACCAATAGGTTCGTAGTAGCTTTTATGCGCCCGCGTAAATGCGAACCGTTACAGATGGCGACTCCGCCGGGGACTTAAAGGTTCTAGCCATAAGGGTTCCAATATAATATGAGTATATTTTCTTTAACTGTCAATGTGTTTACTTTCTCGCAATTATTAACTGTCATTGCATGCATATCATAACTCCGCCACTCCTGGGATTTATTTTACGCTTTGTTCCAAAGGTGACTTCGTGGAGCATATGGACATTCCTTCATTATAAAACAAAAGTATTTCTTGTGGAACCATTATGAGGCGGGGTTGGTTCGTGGTCATCCGACAGCCTTAACGGTTCAGCTCTAGTTGTCCGCTCGGGTTCCTAGTCTTTCGTAAAAATCCACTCTAGTGAAAACTAGGATAAAGCTAAGGAAAATCCCTACTGAACTAGAGCATTTATAATTAGACGGGCCTTGGGTATCTCAGACCTACCTAAGGCTCATTAAGAGAGACTACCATGCGTTCGGACGGTCTATGACCCGAAAAACACCGCATCTCCTTTATGTGCTAAGTGGAAGTATGTTTGTGCCTATGTGATGAACCATTGATCCTATGGGAATGCAGGAATCTTAACTGCGTTTTTTTTTTTAGATGGAGCGCATAATCCATTTTGACATCATCACTGAGGCTCCAGAGTTGCTGAGAGCTTGGTATGAATGGTTGGGTGATACTTACCAGGGAACAATCAATTGCACTGTAGGACACTTACCCTTCATGATGACAATGAAAGGGTGCTCGGAATTGATAGAGATATTGGCTGGGTTTTGGGATGACAAGGAAATGCTGTTCCGTTTCGGTGATATCGAGATGACTTTGACCCTAGAGAAAATTAGGGATGCCATAGATAGCAATGGAACCTGTTAAGGAGGCAACACAAGATAGATCACAATTTGTTGCTTCCACCAAGGCCCACCGTCGGCCAAATCATAAAGTTTCTTGCCTTAACTGAGGCATCCTGGGCATAAAGGCCCACCGTAGCCTTCAGGGATCTATACCGAAGATTCGGGGATGTCATCAGGTACACTCTATATCAAAAGAAATTTAAGAGTAGGGAAGAATGGGAGACCGCTAGGCCTTAGCATTCACAATAGCCTTGTTAGGAACCATGGTGTTTCCACAGGATAGGTCATTGGCCATAGACACTCGCGTGATCTACCCAGCCCCCGCAATCTTTAACGGCATAACCAAAGATCAAGAAACAAGTATTTTGACCTGGCACCCATCATATTGGATGACATCTTCCGGGCTCTAGACAGGTGACGAAACCATTTCCGATACTTCTAGGATACAATATATTGCTACAATGGTGGATTATCAAACAGCTTAACATGGCCAAAGAGGTTCAGGGTTGGAGTCGACAAAATCGGGTAGATCACCTCGTGGACTACTGCCTACCTCTCGGATTTATGTCCAAAAATGCTTGGGTTGATTTCTTCTCTAACTTGACTGAAAATCGGAGCCACTGGATGTTTCCTGACATTATATCCAAAATTGTAGTGGTTCGAGGCAAGAATTGCCCATTTGTGCTGCTAGCTAGGGTTCGAGAAATCGTTCCTTATTATTCGTCCTGGGTTTTGAGGCCATTCTGTATGAGGCAAGTGATAACCCAGGCAGGGAACCCCGAGCAGTTCATCGTTAAGCACACATAACAGAAAATCAGGCACGCGGGTGTAATCCTCAGGGAATGGAATGGCCATGTAAGTTGGGGCCCAGACACTTTAGGTCTAGATAGGTTCGAAGCAGGGTGTGACCTAAGGTATCATGCGTGGCGGCAGGGACACTTGGGTCGTACACTTACACCAAGGCCCGCAACTTCTCAGGAGGCCCAAGAAGAGGAGCGTATGAAAGAATGCCTGGAGGGTCCATACAAGCATTTGGCCAGGATCTTGGAAGAAACTGACCCGGTGATTGTCAGAATGGAGCTATATCAAGCATGCCTTTGTATCCAGACCACCCTTCGAAAGGTCAAGAAGGCTAGAATTAGCCAAGTGTCGCCACTGGAGGACCTCCCTGATTACTGCTTTTGTTATTATAAGCCTAATGTCGACTTTATTATCACTTTCGTAATCCCTTTGGGGAAGATATTATTACTATTATTTATTAAATCATGATGACTTTTTCGTGGCAATGGTTCATCTTCACAAATGACACCTACATGTTTCGAACGACTAAGAAAGCCTTAACTCAAAAGGCCTTAGGAACACGAATAGTATAAATATCTGTAAATTACGTGCTTGCTTGCTACATGCTTCACATGCCTACTTGCTATGTGTGTGGTCATATGTTAAAGCTTGAGTACAATTGGTCTGTTGATCTAAACTACATACCCGAAAGAAAAACCATAAGGCTTAACACTTACCCGAATTTATCTCCCCTAACGGTTGACTTATTACGATGGAGAATCAAGGAGGCCAGGAAGCACAGACTTTAAGGGTGACAGCTAAGATGCTGCGGGACAAGGTGCTGCAGATGGAAAAACACCTCCAGGAAATAGGAAAGAAAATTAAAAAGGCAGACAGATTACTGGGCATGATTGGGAACGATGTTATATCCCGCATTTTCAAAGCATGAGCGTGACACGTGCTTCCTCAAAAAAAAAAAATTGAATTGACAATCATGTTGTTGCTACATAATTTAAACTCAAGTTGATAGTGTTGTATCCCGTATTTTTGAACGTCGGATTATTTGTAAGCTGAGGTGGGGCCCACACATCGAGATTTTTTTGGAACATCTAAAAATTCATATGAATCACATATGTGAAGTTAAACACAACTCACGAAGGACCCTTGGGCCAAATCAAAGTAGAAGCCCTCCAAACGAATATTTTTAAGAAAATGTTTTCGGGTGACCTGACTTCGAGGGGCAAAAATGGTATTATAAGTTTGGAATTTGAAAAATTATCAAGAAATATAAGTTGTAGATAATTGAATTAGCTTTCCAACCATAGGTCGTAGGATCCAAGGTGACGTCTATACAAGGAGATATGAACGTTTTAAGTCCGAAAGGTCAGTGGGCTAGGCCCAACTCGGGCCCAACCGGGTTAGGCCCATGACCTATGTTATATAAGTGATATTTTAGCACTTCCCTCCTCATTTTCAGACCTGGAACAACCAGAAAATTCTGGAGATAGAGAGAAAAAAAGCCTTGGAGAAGAAAAATCAATTTTGACCAAAATCCGAGCCCCGAATCCGAAGCCCATGAAGGGAAAAGTGTTGTACGCTGCGTTGTCTTCAATTTGAGTTGAAAATCAACCAAGGAGGAGGGTGATAACGTGGTGGCTGAATTCTTAAGGTATGGATAAGGCTCCTTTTCATTGCTAACAAGTTTATTTAAAGTTTTAACGGATTAGAACGGGAAAAATAGCGATATAAATTCGTCCGTTGGTATTGTGATGTAAAGGAAAGAAGAATGGTTAAGTTGGCATGAGAATCTATTGTTAAGTTGTTGTAGGAAATCATATGATTTTATTCTAGTTTATGCAAACATGGAAATGAAATTGTTAAGATGCAAATTATGATGATTGTTGATGAAATTGGAAGATGGAAACATGCTATGAATATGTATGTTAAAGATTAAAAGTTTTGGATGCATTATGGCTTTGGTGGAAAGTTTGTATATTTTATATATTTTGTGAATATTTTGTAGAAATGATATGAAATGTTTCCGAATTGTATTTGAATGGTTCTGGATTAGTAAATAAATATGAGAACGTTGACATGAAGTTGGAAGTGTGAGGTTGGAACGGGAGTTATTGCATAATGTAGAAAAGAAGAATCTTTATGCTAGAATGTATTTTGTTGTGATTCTTGATGTTGTTGGTGTTGCTTTGGGTATTGTGTTGACGAATTTGGCCGAGTTGTATTCTCGGGGATCGTATATTTACAGGGGAGATGCTGCCAAAATTTCGGCAGAACATAAGTGGATTTACTTGAGAAATTAAGACAAGTGTTGATTCAAGATTAAATTCCTAAAGGCTTATAATCAATGTTTGGTATTTGTGACCAATTGTAGATTTTGAAGCATTTGGGACTTGAATTTGGAGAAGCTTAAGAAGCGAGAAAAAGGTATGTAAGGCTTACCCTTTCTTTCTCTTGGCATGTCCTAGATGTGATAGGTTATGATTGGAACCTCGGAGATGATTCTACTCTTAGAAATCCGAGCTTAAATTTGATCCTTTTTCATTCAATGGAATTGAATTAGATGCTTTATGTTTTGTTGGAAAAATAACTTAAACATCTTTAACTTTCACAAATGGAACCAAACTACTTTAAGACCTTCACCGGTGGTTCCATAAAGCTTAACGTCCGTAATTTCCGTACGCCACCTCGACTTGATCCGAGGTGGGCCCACAATTCCCGAGACTTAACTGTATTGCTTTATTTGGCCGATTTTCGTACAATAATTAAGGGTAAACTTTGGCTATCATTCTGAGTTTGTTATGATTCGTATGTATTCTCTGGTATAAGTATACGGAAATTCGATACAAGTGTTTTGCTTTGACTATTCGATATAAATATTCCGATATAAGTATTTTGATATAAGCATTCTAACGTAAGTATTTTGATACAAGTGTTCTGACACAAGTATATGATACAAGTATTTTGATATGAATATTTTGATACGAATATTTTGATATATGTAATCTGATATGAGTACTCCGCTACGAGTATTCTGATATGAGTATTGCGATGTAAGAGTTCTGATATAAGTATTCTGACATTAGCATTCTGACATGAATATTCCGAAATAAGTATTCTGGTAAAAGTATTTTGATCTGGATATGTAATCTGATATAAGGATCCCGATGTGAGTAATCTGTTATGAATAATGTGCTACGAATATTCTGATAGGAATATCTTCTGTAACTCTGATATTTTGGTTGTCAGACGACAGGCAGTGTGATTGTTCTATTGAGTCTTCGGATGTTGGTAAGTTTGTGTGTGCTTCTGTCGGGTCTGGATATGTGTGTATATGGTTTCGGATTTTGGTATGTGTGCATATGGTTTCTCACGACTACGCTCGTGCATGTCTGAGTATGTCTATTCACTGAGTCCCGGGCCAGGACATGTTCTCGTGCGCATTCCACTGCATTGTTCACCGAGACCCACCAGTAGAGGGCCGGGACATGTTATATGATGATGGCGCCAGATCCGGACCGGATCCCCTCTACGAGTCCCTTATTGAAGGGCCGGGACACGTTATCCACCGAGTCCCTCACTGGCGGGCCGGGACACGTTACATGCATACATGACGGTTGATGTTGGCATATATGATCCTATTCACCGAGTCCCTCACTCGAGCGGGACACGTTATGCATATGTGACATATTCACCGAGTCCCTCACTCGAGGGCCGGGACACGTTATTTGTACATGTGATGTATTCATGGATCGGGCTGCACGTTTCGCAGCAATACACGGTATGATGTTCTACGGGTATGCATGCATGGGTCGTTATACACATATGTGATACATGATATTGGCATACGCAACGATTCTGTCTACCGCGTCCCTCACTAAAGGGCGGGATACGTTATGTGTATATGTATATGATGACGTATGATGCTTTGCACGCACGGTCCGTATTTTGGAAAGTAAGTATTCGGCACTCGGATGACTTATCTATTTTCTCGTACTTTTCCGTCCTATGACATCGGTATATTTACGTATGATACGCGGCGGATAAGTAAGTATTTTGGTATTCTGGATGTTGTGCCCGATTCCGCACTTTTGTCCGGTTACGATTCCGTTTTTTGTATTTCATGCCTTACATACTCGGTACATATTCCGTCGACCCCCTCTTCTTCGGGCCGCGTTTCATGCCGCGCGGTACTCCCGGATGATTAGCAGCCATTACGGAGAAGATGTTCCGGTGGGTTAGCGGCTCCACTTGCTCCCGGAGTGTTGCCGAGTCGAGTTTGTATAATATGCTTTACGGATGGAGGTTAGAGACTTTGCGGCACGGCGTCGTGGGTGTTGGTTGTCGATCCGCAAGCGGCTCCGTCACCGATATGTCGGTACGTGTTATGTATTGAGTTTTGTATGGTTATAGATTTGTTCGGCTTGGAAGCTACGAGAAAGAGTATTTCTGAAAAAAGAAAAAAAAATTTACTATGTATTTTATCTTATTTGATTTAAAAAAGGTTGACGCGATTTTGTATGTAGTAAGAGTCTGAGGGTTCGCTCGGCTCTAGGTAAGGGTCGGGTGCCCATCACACCCTGATAAGGTTAGGGTGTGACAAAGTGGTATCGGAGCGGTGTCCGTCTAGGGGTTGTCGCAAAGTCGTGTCCGGTAGGGTCCCGTTTATGGTGTGAAGCGCGCCACATTTATAAACGAGGAGGCTACGGGCATCTAGGGGTTGTTGACCTTCTTTTCGTCATAGATCGTGCGATAGAGCCAAGTCATAGGGAGATAAAATTCCATACATAAGCCCTACACACGACGGAAGAAGTCAAGTGACGATATGGAAAGGTCACAAGGGTAAGTACGGATATATTTGTTACGTTACCTAAAACAAAGTTCGGGACGGCTAGAATGTGATATATAGTCGTATGCTCGTAAGGTATTGTTGGTATATCTGCGTACGGATTTCGAATGACAAGAATTTGTAAAGGTGATATTGAAGACCGAAAAGGGTAAAATAGTAATTGTACGAGAAAGGACGTATTACGAATATGTCTCGGAATCGAAAAATCTTGACTTGCTCCAGATTATGTAGTAAAGGTCATACGAGGAAGTGGACGTGATTATATCGGCGTTAAGGCACCGAATTCCACCAAAGTTTCGAGGTTAAGCGTGCTCGGGTGGGAGTAATTTCGGGATGGGTGACCCCCGGGAAGTATGCAAGAAATTCCAAAGATTAGTACGTAAAAGACAAATGAAAAACCAGAATGGCCTAAGTGAAATTAGAATATACGAGATGGTTGGAGACCATAAAAGGCCACGTAGCATGCGACAGGCCAGACTAGAGAAGAGACAGAAAGTACGTCACGACTCCGGAATTTGGATAGGGTTGAATAGTGTACCGGAGGTATTTTGTGGGTTAGTTGATACTAATTATATGTATATGTATATGAATGCGTATGATATCTCATCTATGATTGTATTAGCGGACACGTGTGTCTAACGACGGAGCCGCCCCAAGAGGGCCGGATCACCGGTTATTCGGGAGAGTTTCGAGTGGGCCGTCTCGGCGGGCCGGTGTCGTGATATATGAAAGACATTAGCCGAACGGAATTTAAGGGACAAACGAAAGACATGGTACGGATATTACAAAGTAGATTGACACTAGTTCCATCACTAGCTAAGGGTGGAATGTTCTAGCACAACGATGTTCGGGAATAGAAAGAAAGCGAGTACGCAAAGGGGGACGAATGATAACGTTCGGAAAATTTTGAAGGAAAGAAAGAGACCTCCCCGAAGTGTGATGAAACCCCATAAGGTCGTTGAACATTCGAGGACGAATGTTCTAAAGGGGGGGAGGATGTTATATCCCGCATTTTCAAAGCATGAGCGTGACACGTGCTTCCTCAAAAAAAAAAAAAAAAAAAAAATTGAATTGACAATCATGTTGTTGCTACATAATTTAAACTCAAGTTGATAGTGTTGTATCCGTATTTTTGAACGTCGGATTATTTGTAAGTTTGAGGTGGGGCCCACACATCGAGATTTTTTGGAACATCTGAAAATTCATATGAATCACATATGTGAAGTTAAACACAACTCACGAAGGACCCTTGGGCCAAATCAAAGTAGAAGCCCTCCAAACGAATATTTTTAAGAAAATGTTTTCGGGTGACCTGACTTCGAGGGGCAAAAATGGTATTATAAGTTTGGAATTTGAAAAATTATCAAGAAATATAAGTTGTAGATAATTGAATTAGCTTTCCAACCATAGGTCGTAGGATCCAAGGTGACGTCTATACAAGGAGATATGAACGTTTTAAGTCCAAAAGGTCAGTGGGCTAGGCCCAACTCGGGCCCAACCGGGTTAGGCCCATGACCCATGTTATATAAGTGATATTTTAGCACTTCCCTCCTCATTTTCAGACCTGGAACAACCAGAAAATTTTGGAGATAGAGAGAAAAAAGCCTTGGAGAAGAAAAATCAATTTTGACCAAAATCCGAGCCCCGAATCCCGAAGCCCATGAAGGGAAAAGTGTTGTCTGTTGCGTTGTCTTCAATTTGAGTTGAAAATCAACCAAGGAGGAGGGTGATAACGTGGTGGCTGAATTCTTAAGGTATGGATAAGGCTCCTTTTCATTGCTAACAAGTTTATTTAAAGTTTTAACGGATTAGAACGGAAAAATAGCGATATAAATTCTTCCGTTGGTATTGTGATGTAAAGGAAAGAAGAATGGTTAAGTTGGCATGAGAATCTATTGTTAAGTTGTTGTAGGAAATCATATGATTTTATTCTAGTTTATGCAAACATGGAAATGAAATTGTTAAGATGCAAATTATGATGATTGTTGATGAAATTGGAAGATGGAAACATGCTATGAATATGTATGTTAAAGATTAAAAGTTTTGGATGCATTATGGCTTTGGTGGAAAGTTTGTATATTTTATATATTTTGTGAATATTTTGTAGAAATGATATGAAATGTTTCCGAATTGTATTTGAATGGTTCTGGATTAGTAAATAAATATGAGAACGTTGACATGAAGTTGGAAGTGTGAGGTTGGAATGGGAGTTATTGCATAATGTAGAAAAGAAGAATCTTTATGCTAGAATGTATTTTGTTGTGATTCTTGATGTTGTTGGTGTTGCTTTGGGTATTGTGTTGACGAATTTGGCCGAGTTGTATTCTCGGGGATCGTATATTTACAGGGGAGATCTTTGCAAAATTTCGGCGAGAACATAAGTGGATTTACTTGAGAAATTAAGACAAGTGTTGATTCAAGATTAAATTCCTAAAGGCTTATAATCAATGTTTGGTATTTGTGACCAATTGTAGATTTTGAAGCATTTGGGACTTGAATTTGGAGAAGCTTAAGAAGCGAGAAAAGGTATGTAAGGCTTACCCTTTCTTTCTCTTGGCATGTCCTAGATGTGATAGGTTATGATTGGAACCTCGGAGATGATTCTACTCTTAGAAATCCGAGCTTAAATTTGATCCTTTTTCATTCAATGGAATTGAATTAGATACTTTATGTTTTGTTGGAAAAATAACTTAAACATCTTTAACTTTCACAAATGGAACCAAACTACTTTAAGACCTTCACGGTGGTTCCATAAAGCTTAACGTCCGTAATTTCCGTACGCCACCTCGACTTGATCCGAGGTGGGCCCACAATTCCCGAGACTTAACTCGTATTGCTTTATTTGGCCGATTTTCGTACAATAATTAAGGGTAAACTTTGGCTATCATTCGAGTTTGTTATGATTCGTATGTATTCTACGGTATAAGTATCCGGAAATTACGATACAAGTGTTTTGCTTTGACTATTCGATATAAATATTCCGATATAAGTATTTTGATATAAGCATTCTAACGTAAGTATTTTGATACAAGTGTTCGACACAAGTATATGATACAAGTATTTTGATATGAATATTTTGATACGAATATTTTGATATATGTAATACGATATGAGTACTCCGCTACGAGTATTCGATATGAGTATTGCGATGTAAGAGTTCGATATAAGTATTCGACATTAGCATTCGACATGAATATTCCGAAATAAGTATTCGGTAAAAGTATTTTGATCCGGATATGTAATACGATATAAGGATCCCGATGTGAGTAATCGGTATGAATAATGTACTACGAATATTCGATAGGAATATCTTCCGTAACTACGATATTTTGGTTGTCGGACGACGAGCGATGTGATTGTTCTATTGAGTCTTCGGATGTTGGTAAGTGTGTGTGTGCTTACGTCGGGTCTGGATATGTGTGTATATGGTTTCGGATTTTGGTATGTGTGCATATGGTTTCTCACGACTCTGCTCGTGCATGTCTGAGTATGTCTATTCACTGAGTCCCGGGCCAGGACATGTTCTCGTGCGCATTCCACTGCATTGTTCACCGAGACCCACCAGTAGAGGGCGGGACATGTTATATGATGATGGCGCCGCATCCGGACCGGATCCCCCCTACGAGTCCCTTATTGAAGGGCCGGGACACGTTATCCACCGAGTCCCTCACTGGCGGGCCGGGACACGTTACATGCATACATGACGGTTGATGTTGGCATATATGATCCTATTCACCGAGTCCCTCACTCGAGGGCCGGGACACGTTATGCATATGTGACATATTCACCGAGTCCCTCACTCGAGGGCCGGGACACGTTATTTGTACATGTGATGTATTCATGGATCGGGCTGCACGTTTCAGGAAGAATACACGGTATGATGTTCTACGGGTATGCATGCATGGGTATGTTATACACATATGTGATACATGATATTGGCATACGCAACGATTACGTCTACCGCGTCCCTCGGCTAAAGGGCGGATACGTTATGTGTATATGTATATGATGACGTATGATGCCGGCACGCACGGTCCGTATTTTGGAAAGTAAGTATTCGGCACTCGGATGACTTATCTATTTTTCGTACTTTTCCGTCCTATGACATCGGTATATTTACGTATGATGCGGCGGATAAGTAAGTATTTTGGTATTCGGATGTTGTGCCCGATTCCGCACTTTTGTAAAGTTACGATTTCGTTTGCCGTATTTCATGCCTTACATACTCGGTACATATTCCGTACCCCCCTTCTTCGGGTGCGTTTCATGCCGCGTTGGTACTCCCAGATGATTAGCGACCATTACGAAGATGTTCCAGGGTCAGGTTAGCAGCTCCACTTGCTCTGGAGTGTTGCCGAGTCGAGTTTGTATAATATGCTTTACGGATGGAGGTTAGAGACTTTGCGTACAGCGTCGTGGGTGTTGGTTGTCGATGCAGCAAGCGGCTCCGTCAGCCGATATGTCGGTCTGTGTTATGTATTGAGTTTTGTATGGTTATAGATTTGTTCGGTTTGGAAGCTACGAGAAAGAGTATTTCTGGAAAAAAAAAAATTTACTATGTATTATATCTTATTTGATTTAAAAAAAGGTTGACGCGATTTTGTATGTAGTAAGAGTCTGAGGGTTCGCTCGGCTCTAGGTAAGGGTCGGGTGCCCATCACACCCTGATAAGGTTAGGGTGTGACAAACCCGCCAGAAGGCATACCCCAAGAGCAATACTATCGAAATGTCCCTGAAGAGGTAAGGGAGCTAGTGCTAAACTACAAACCACTAGAGAGAAGGCCTGTAACGCCTAGAGAAGGAACCCCGGAAGTGACAAATGGGGAACGAGGAATCCGATCGGATCCATGGGTGTTTGCATCAAACCCACAAAAGGAAACAAAACCCCAAGAGGAGGATCCCTAGGCCATTGAAGAAGAAGAGCCAGAGAAAGAAAAAAAAAAGCTAGAGGAGGAAGAAAAAGAGCCTTAGGACATGGAGGAATCAGAGCCGGTCG
>NW_026714155.1:0-25078 GCF_029784015.1 Lycium ferocissimum
GTCATGATGCCGAGACGGGGAGTTAAGTGTCCAATGTTGTACAAAACGCATATGTTGCATTCATCCACATACATTTTTGCATTGCATTATATCTTGGTTCTGTTGATTGTTGTGATACTCTTTGTGATGCGGATCGGATTGATTATACTAGACTTGCTGGTGGGTTTAGATCTTAACATAAAAGATGACTTGTTACGTGGATATGGATTCATATTGACTTGTACTTGTTGGTTTATATGTTTTTCTTGTTGCCTTTATATACGTTATCTAGTCTTAGTCGGAAACTCATGATACCTACTAGGCCTAGTGTTGTGCTCATACTACTCTTGCTACCCTCATGGAGTGTAGAGTTTTTCAGGTGATGTTCGGAGTCTCACCACTGAGGCATTCGTCAAAGACGTTTGGGTGAGCTATTGCAACCCGAGTCTCTCCTTGTTTACGATGGTTCTCTATCCTTAAACGGTATTATCCCAGTTTAGTCTGTTATCCTATTCAAATTGTAAACTTCTTAGAAGCTCTTGTATGGTCCTAGACCAGATTTTGGGAATTTCTTATAATAAAAGTATTTATTCCGCATGTTGTATCAAATTAAGGTAGTTATCTGAAGGGTTCGCCCACCAGGGAGGGTTAGTGTGGGTGCCCGCATGATCCATGATTTGGGTCGTGACATTGGGGTTTGGTAGTTAGGGGGTGGGGGTGGGGGTGGGGGTGGGGCTCGATGGTGCAAAAAATAAAAATAAAATTCAAAACTTTTTTTTTTCAAAACAAAATTAATTTTTTGAGGGGAGTGGAGGTAGGGGTGCGGTGGTGAGAGTGATTGGGATTTGGTGGTTGGGGGTGGGTTGGGTGGTTGGGGGAATGCATTGTGGACTTGTTTTTCCTACTTTTATTAGCGAAGTCATTTTCCCCATTTTTAAGAAACTTGTTTTCCTAAAGAAAATGTTTTTCAAAATTTTTGACCAAACGAACATGAGAAAATTGGAAAATGTTTTCCTCCATACCGAACACACCCTTTGACATCTTTCGTTTCTGATTTGGAGTTCTTTTTTGCAATTTTTGTTAGATTCTTATATTATATTACTGGTAACTAGTTAAATGAAATGACTATGGATTCTTGGTTATTAAATTATTGTAAAAGAATAGTAAAATTTTAATTGCACTTAGTATTTTAACTTCACTAAATTATTTTCTTGAACTAAAAATACAAATTAAGTCCAAAAAAGTTTATAGCTAGTTTGTTAAAGTTCAGATGTACAATGAAATTAATATTAATACAAAAATTATAATCATTGGTTGTCGTCTGAATATGCAAAGACGAACACCTAATTAAAATACTTAGGATTATGTAAAATCAACCATGTAAAAACACTACACTGCGTATTTTAATTTTAACATTGAATAGGTCAACTATTTAATTTATTTCTATAACAAACAAAATAATTTATTTTTACGAGAGTGCAGAGCTGTGAAATCAACATGGCAGACGTGTAGATCAACTTCAACAATTAATTTCAGCCAATATGGAAGGATTTTGAATTTTGTTTTGATATTTTACAGTCCCGGATGTCTGGTTTCTACAAAATCAACCGCACGTGATTTAAGGCTTCTATATTGAGATATGATTTTTTGGTCGAGAGTATGCAAAGTTGTGAGCTCGACGGGCCAAACGTGTAGATAAACATCAAAACTTAATTCCAGCTGATCTAGAAAGAGTTTTGCTTTTACTTTTGACATGATGTAGTCCTCTGGCTCTAGTTTCGAAAGAATCAAGTAGCTCATCATTTTGGAAACTCATTCGATGAGATGTGAATTGTTCTAGACACGCAAAGCTGAAAGATTTTGGGATAAGAGAAAACAGGGCACAAAATCAGGAACAAGATGCTCGACCAACGTGAAAGGATCTCTTGATTTTACATTAGAAGCTATTATTAAGGGACCACTTTGGTATTTAGACTATTGGTCAAAAGAAATTGAAAATAAAATCAATCTACAAATTGAAGTCTCGTCTTCAAATTTCAAAGATGTCTATACCCCAACAAGACAAGCCTTGAGACTGTGACTCAAAAAAATTAAATGTAGTTTGTAAAAAAAGGCTTCATATTTGTTCTCTTGTAATGTTAGAGTGTGACATTAGATATTGACTAGTTCTAGTTATATACGAAATGAAATAAAATATATTTCTTTTTTTCCTACTATCCTAGGGATTCAAATGGACTAGAAGTCCTTTCGACCCCTTACACATCTGAATTGAATGAATAAATAGCTGAAATCAATCAAATAATTTAACTAACAATTCGAACCAAAGAATAGAAGACGAATACATATGGGTTCACAACGACTATGTGGCTAAAAAGTTAAAAATATATATATATCGAAGTAGCTCTTACAATTCGAGTTCTCATGAATCCAAAGAAAATATTTTCTTCAATCATGAATCCTTTTGTACAAGAAAATAGTTAAGTCTTCATTGGTTGATATATCGCTAGGGAGGGAGGAAAGCAGGTGTGTACGACCCCCTACGCTAAAAATACTTAATTATTATTATATATAAAATATTTGAAACTAATAAGATCTTAGACATTGGTTGTTCTACATTTTTTCATACTTTATCACAATCAATCTTCCAATTTCTCTGTGAGTTGATCTCTCTCTCTCTCTCTCTCTCTCCTTTTATTTCATTTTAACGATTCTGTAAATCAATTTCAATCCGTCAGATTTTGAGCGAGGGATGACATTGCGGATGACACAACATTTTGACATAACTATCTTCCTTTTAATTCGCTAATTGATTATTTTTATAATAATATCCATGATGCTCAATAGTGTTATTATATTAATTTGCTAGAATCATGTTCACTTAAAAAGATATTTTCTCTATACAAACCATAATTTTTTGGTGTTACCAACTTATTTTTTATAGCAAATAGGAGAAAAAAGAAGAAATGGTGGAAGTTAGGAAATCTATCATATATATGTAAAAAAGCCTATTTAAGATTTTTTTTTATTTTAAAAAATTAATTCGAAGTAGGCCGGGCCGGGGCCCGGTGGGATCCTTTTATTTCATTTTAACCTCGAACTGATGACACAACATTTTGACATAACTATCTTCCGGGCGGGCTATTGATTATTTTGAAATGGCATGTCCATGATGCTCAATATGCCCCCTAATTTTCTCCACTAGCCCTTGGTGTTACCCACCACCCTCTAGAGAAAAAGGTTGGGGGCTAAAATCAGCCATATGGGCCTATTTATGATTTTTTTTAATTTTAAAGGGTTAGGTGGGCCGGTCCGGGCCGACCTGCCCAATTGATGTCCGGCCTAGCTTAACTCTATTGCTTAGTCTAGTTTTTATGGAAGTTTTAACAATTTATGAACAGATTGTAGTATTATTACTTTTATTTTCAAAGACTTTTGTTTAATCTTAGCTTAGAAATATAAAAAATAAATATATTTTCTATATTTTACTATCTTCGACTTATTGTCATTTGCTTTTTCAAATTCTATTATGATTTCCTCTTCAAGTAATTGCTATTTGAGAAAGAACCTACATGAAGGGCTTTATTTGTGGATGATGAATTAGTATCTTGACTCACTTCTATCATTGCCATTTATAGTCCAAGGAAAACTCTTTTCGAAGTGTTAACGGTCCAATAACCAATAAAAGAGCTCATCATTAGTTCATAATATATAACTAATTAACTCAATATTTTTAAATTTTTTTGATCCAATTTCAAAAGTAAAAATAAAAAGAGGGGTGAGATGCTATAAAAAGAACTCGACTCAATTTTTTAGCTATTTATAGGATGATGTCACATGAAAAACGTAAATGTTTCTTTCATTTCTGTGGGCTGTCACTTTGTCAAGGTTTCGGGACTTTAATACCGGTAATTTTAACAATAAATTTAAGTGTTAGTGCTTGGTGTTTTTTCTTTACAAGGGAGTCAGTGCGGAGCCACATGGATCCAAAGGATGTCAACCGACACCCTTCGCCAAAAAATTACACTGTGTAAATACGTAAAAAGAATTTTTTAAGGGAAAATTTCACTTATAAACAATTTATGGGTCAAAATTACATATTCATAGCCCATATTTTAAATTACAAACCTACAGCCCAACATTTCATGGCCCAACTTGAATATTCACCTTTATACAACAATATACAACTTTATACACCTACTGTAGACAATGTATACACCTTGTATAAAAATGTATAATAACGTATAAGACTAGTATACAATATTATACAACAATATATAACTTTATACATCTACTGTAGATAATGTATAAACCTTGTGTAAAAGTGTATAATAATGTATAAGACTAGTAAAAAACTGAAGAGGAAAAAAATGGCTATGGCAGCTAACTAAAAAAAGATGGGCTAAAACGAGTAAATATGTTGCCATAATTGGCATACAGTGTAAAATTCCCATTTTTTATGTATACATATACTATGTGTTGAACCCCCTTAATTTCGTCGTATATTTACTTTTTTTATATTTTGACATCCCTCAATAAAATTCTTTTTGAAGGAGTGTGTGCAAGTTGTTTATTTCAAGCATGAACCAATCAGTTGTTTCCTTTTCCATAATAACTAGAAAGAGAGAGGCGCATGTTTTCGTGTATTACTTAATAAATTCATTTTATGTATAAAAACATAGCATTTAGTGACTTGGTAAATCAATTTTCTTCTCTATTAATCAATAATGTAGAACTATTAGCATAGCTAAAATAAATTATTTGAAGTTTCGATAACGAGTTTTCCAACGAGCCTTACCATGAGCTTTAGAAACTCTAGACTGAATAGTTGTTTTGAAATATTTACATATCATTGGTGTCAATATTGACATGTTGGGAATAACAAAAGAAATAAATTACTGGTATCTAGGTATTATTTTTTCTTTGGGATAAGGCGATTACCCCGAACTATACCCAAATTTTGCTACGACACACCTTACCTTTCCCGAGGCATCCTATTACCCCCTAAACCTATTTAAAACGGAATAATTAGATGCCAACTCTCATATGGGAGAGTGACATACACTCTCCTTGCCACATGTGTATTTGTTGTTTTCTTTTTTTTAATTTTTCAAATTACGTGTCAATTTTTTTAAAATAAAAATAAAAAGCTGAATTTTCATTAAAAAAAATGAGTTTTAAAAACTTTTTTTTTTTAATTTGAAAATTTGATTTTTTTTAAACCCATTTAAAAAAAAAAAAAACTAAAAACATGGATTAAAAAGCTGAATTTTCTTTTAAAAAAGGATTTTTAAAACCCTTTTTTTAAAAAAAAAAAATTGAAAATTTGTTTTTTTTTTAAAACCGTTTTGAAAAAGAAAAAAACTGAAAAATGATTTTTTTTTAAATATGGAAAAATGGATTTGTTAAAAATATGGAAAACTTGATTATTTTTTAAAATGTCTTAAAAAAATCTTGATTTCATTTCTTAGGACACTTTTATTTTTCAAATAAAATCCGGAAAAATGTTTTTCTTGCCAAAATGTGAAAAAACTGAATTTTTATAAAATTTTGAAAAAAATTAATTATTTTCTTAACATGTAGAAAACCCGTTTTTTTAAAACTAAATGTGGAATTAAGACTAGATTTATTTTCAAATTTTTAAGAAAATGCTGATTTTTAAGAAAAAAAATTAAGTTTTCCCCTTTTTTATGTTTCTCACTCTCTCAAAGAGATGAAACACACTCTCTTTGCCACGTCAGCGTTTAGAGGGGTAATTATTAGTTTTAAATAAGTTTAGGGTAATAAGGAAAGAGTAAGAAATAAATTCGGTATAGTTCAGGGGGGTAATGGTGCCTTATCCCTTTTTCTTTCATAAAAGAATTAAAGAACGAAGCATGGTAAGTACCATTCGATCTGACGAAATTAGTAATAATATTTGTGAACGTATTGTACAATAAAAACTAGATAAGTAAATATAAATTAACCACTAAATTCTATATCGGTCGAATATCAATTGATTTAGAATCCATCATTAAAGTTACCACCAAATGCTAAATTTGTCAAAAATATCAATTGATTTAGCATTTCTCGTTAAATTTACCAACTGCTTTAGCTCTAGGTTGGTAATTTACCAACCAATTTAACCTACTCGTTGGTAAATTTACGAACTATTTCAATATCAGTTTGTAATTTACCAACAAATTTGATCTCAATTGGTAGTAATTATTAACCGATTTGACATTTGTATGTAAAATCACCAACTAAAGATGGATCGGTTGGTAAATTTTACCTATGGATTAATAATCGGTTGGTATGTTACCAACTGATTCTAATATGTTAGTAATTTACAAACCACAAAATTAAGTAGTTGGTAAAAATTTCCAATCGATTGAGTTTTCGTTGGCAAGTTACCAACAGATAACAATCAATTGGTAATTTACCAACACATTCCTAATTGGTTGGTAAAATTAGCAACAAAATCCTTTTGTTGGTAATTACTTAGTTAGTAATTTGTTGGTAATATGTTAATAAACTATATTCCCCATTTTTTGCCATATTTACCTACCGATATATACCCCGTTGGTAATATTACCAACGAAAGGTGTTTGTTGGTAATTTTTCGATTGGTAATCTGTTGGTAAAAAGTTGCTAGATTAGGCGCCATTTTTTCCCGCCATATTTACCAACTAAATTATTTAGTTAGGAAAATTTTAGTTAGTATTAGTTAGAAATTGTTGCTAAATTTTGAATAACAAATCGATTACAAATTTTTTAGTAATTTGTTACTAATATGCTAACGGATTTGGGTTGTTGGTAAAATCCGTTGGCAATTCAGGGTTTTCTTGTAGTGGTAAGTGTGTGGCTTAATTATTAATAAAATAATAAAAAAATTATGAGAGACTAGTATTTAAATAAAATAAAAAATGCTAAGTGATTTCCCTAGCAAATATTCAAAAAAATAGTCAAAGTGTCTGTAAGTTTATTGCTCTTGATTTCACTTTAAATACATGAATATGTGTGTGTCTCTGTGTGTATATATATATATATATCTATATCCATACCCGGCTATAATAGGCTTGGTGTTATCCATACCCAACTGCAGTGGTGTGCACAATAGGTGTCGTACCTGGCCGACTATAGCGCGGCTCGGTGTGAGAAAATAGCTACATATATATAAAGCATACATGAGAGCTCAAAGAAACGTTACAACTCTATCGGAGTGATGTAAGGTCGGTAAACCTCCGATTACCATTATGGAGCTAACATCGTTGACATATCTCACCTTGAAGGAATCAATGACCATAAGATGAGATCAACAACCATAAACAAGATTAATAATCATGAGATAAGATCAATAACCATGAGATAAGATCAATAACATCATAAGAAGATCAAGAACAGAAGCTTCCAATATTTCTAGGAATGGAGTCATTATGAAGGATATTTTGTATATGTTCGTATCAATATGATCATGCCAAAAGAAAGAAATGGACAGCCTTACATACTAGGTACATTATTCG
Source organism: Lycium ferocissimum (assembly GCF_029784015.1). Taxonomy (NCBI): domain Eukaryota; kingdom Viridiplantae; phylum Streptophyta; class Magnoliopsida; order Solanales; family Solanaceae; genus Lycium; species Lycium ferocissimum. The sequence goes on from NW_026714155.1 coordinate 7,479, forward strand.
AACTGACGTCCTTTTATTTGTGGACGCTGCGTTCATGCCCACAGGTAGACAGGGAGACGGCTCAGATCCTTAGGCTGCTTCTATCAGCGTTTGTACAGGAGCACTCCACTTGTTCCGGAGTTGCAGCTCAGCTTGGTATGATCCTTTTGTGTTCATATGGCCATGGCGGGATCCTGTCCCGTCCTTATCATGTTATGCACTCCAGTAGAGGCTCGTAGACAGATATGCACAGTTAGATGTTCTGTGACCTTCTCGGTCTATATTTTGTTACATCATTTTGACAACACGGTCGGCTTATATACATGGGCACAGTTTGATAACGTATATATAGATGCATATATCTCTTGGGCTTGTGTCCCTTACAGTTTATGATATCTACCAGTTAGCATTATGGCCCACTCAAGTATGATTATATGATGCATGTATGTCATGTGGTGCTCGGTAGATTAGCTCCGGGTACCCGTCATGGCCCTCCTGTTGGGTCGTGACAAAAGTGGTATCATATATATATATATATATATATGCGCGCGCGCAAACTTATATATTAGTCTTTGTCTATAAGACCAGGAACCAATTCAATTTTGAACACTAACAAGCTAATTGTTTTTAACCATAGGCATTTTTATATGATATTGGTACGCTTACCATAAATTAAATAGTGGTGGTTGAGAGTTTTGAATTATGCCTCGAGAATTAACGACAAGTCGTATTGGTTCAAATAATTCTAAAACCCACCATATAGAATTCTGTACGGAAAAATGCAATTAAACTAGAGTTTGGTTGGTAGAGGTTGGGTCAGTGCCCCAGTGGTTACATCTATTTTGATGTCGCAAATTGCTTAAGCCGTGGAAGCATCCACTAATGCCTTGTATCAGATAAGTTGTTTACATCACACTTCTTGGGGTGCGGCCTAATTTTTTGAACCTTGTTAACGCGAAATGTTTGTGCACCAAACTGCTTTTTAAAAAAAAATTGAATATACATAAAACATACACATTTTATACATTAATATATATATATATATATATATATTCTTTTATTTGTACTTTAAAGTCTTCTATATCTTGGTTAGTTGCTTCTATTGAAGCTGTTTTAATTATATATTCTAGAAAGACCTCAAAGAACCACAAGCGATTTAGACCATATTAATTATATGAGAACACTATCCTTTGTTAGACAAATAGCTATCAATCATTGGTATTTATATAGAGATATAGAGAAAAGACGAGAATATAGACAAGTAGAAAAGGTGTTAAGTGCATATTTAGAAATAACTCATATTTCCTTTTTCTCGGTACTTACCGCTTTGATAAGCACATATCTTTTCTTCATTTTTATTGCTATATTTATTTGGTTTTGCCTTTAATACGGCTCCCCATCCTTGAGAAGCTTCCATCGTTTCTATAATTAAATAGTCTGTTTCTAGGGGCATATTTAAGTACGGAATATTTTTTATTTTTTCTTTAATTTTTTGTACTAATCTAATATCTTCGGTATTAAAGTGTTTTTGACCATTTGATCCGTTTTTGAATACAATGGCCTGTTTATTTTTTCTAAGTCTTTTATAAAACTTCTAGCATAATTTACTATTCCTAAAAAATTTTGTAATTCTTTAACATTATCCAATTTATCGGCATTTCTAAGGCCTTTTTAGCTATATGAGGTTGCAATTTTATTTTTCCATCTCCTAGTACTACTCCTAAAAAGTTTATATGATTTTTACATAATTCCATCTTTTTCTTGCTAATTATTATTCCATTGTCTACAAATAATCTAAATCTTTGTCTGAAGGTGTCCTAAATGTTCTTTCATGTCTTTACTAAATACTAATATATCATCTACATATACTAGGACAAATCTTTTATAGTCTCCAAATATACTATCCATTTTTCGTTGGAAAATTGGTGGAGTCATCTTTAATCCAAATGGCATTACTAACCATTCGAAATGTCCTTCGGGACGGTAAATGCGATCCATTCTATACTTTCTTCATGCATTCGTACCTGCCAATATCCTGATTTACAATCAAATTTACTAAAAATCTTTTTAAACTTAGTATTACTATTATTTGTCATTTTTCCCAAAAATCCTATGCACATTAATAAATTATTACCATTACACATTTCTTCGTATCCTTTAATCGTATTCCTATTTTTATATGTTTTCCGATTAACTCGCTAAATTCATTATAAAGTCTGGACTAATATAAAAAATTCCTCCATTATTTTTCATATCTATCTCTGTTATTCCGATTATTGACTTCTTCATGTCTGACTATCTATCATCGTAAATTACTATTAAGACTTTAGTTCCTAAATTTTTTCTAGTTAATCCTTTTAATGCTATTACTATTAATCCCACATGCATTAGCATCCTTCCAGTATTTTTTATTTGTCTTAAAGCTTCTGGATTTATTAGATTTATAGTAGTAACTTTAGTTTTTCTTTTCCTTTTTCTAATTTATATAACCTGTTTTCTAATTCGTTTATTCTAGTTTTGCTATATATATATTCACACATATTAACTGATGAATATGATTATATTCGATTTACCGGACAGTTGGGTAACAACCCTTGATTGAAAGCTCTCTTGATTCTTCACTATAGGTAAGGACCTACAGCCAAAGTGAAGCTAGCTAACGATCTTATTTTAGTGGCTTCCTTTTGTCTTAATCCAACAGTAGTGGGGCACCCAATTTAGACCCTCCAACTAGGCCCGTTAACCGGTTTAACCGGAACCGGACCGGTAACCGGTTAGGGAACCGGCCGGTTTCCGGTTAAAAAACCGGAACCGTTTAACCGATTCCGGTTCTGCACGGTTTGAAACCTCAAAACCGGGGGCCGGTCCGGATTAAAAATGCTCCAAAATCTTTTTTTTTTTTTTGTATTATATATATATATTATAGTATTTATTAGTATATTGTAGGTATATTTACATATGTTATACAAGTTTATAAGTAAAGTTTAAATATTCTACCGACTAGCGGGCTAACGAATGATTCTGAATACGAATATACGTGTATACATATATATATTAAGTTATATGCTTAAGTTAACACTATATACTACATATACCTAAAATATAGTAAGAATATACGTATATATATCAATATACCTAGGTTATATAACTTTTATATATATATATATATATATATATATATATATATATATATATATATAGAGAGAGAGAGAGAGAGAGAGAGAGAGAGAGATTAGTTATATACTATATATACTTATAACTTATATATATACTTACTTTAAGTATACTATATATACTTATAACTTATATATTATAACTTATGTTATTTTATAGCTTATATTTATATATATATATATATATATATATATATATATATATATATATATATATATATATATATATATATACACACACACCTAAAATATAGTAAGAATATACTTATATATATATATATCAATATATGTATCGTATACTTAGGTTATACAACTTAATATATATAAATATGTTTAAGTTATATATAACTTTATATATTATATATATATATATATATATATATATATATATATATATATATATATATATATATATATATTATAACTTATGTTATTTATAGCTTAATTTTTTTCTAAGTTTATAAATTCATATATACGTATACATACATACATATATATATATATACACCTAAAATATAGTAAGAATATACTTATATATATATATATATCAATATATGTATCAATATACTTAGGTTATATAACTTAATATATATAAATATGTTTAAGTTATATATAACTTATATATATTTATAACTTAATATATATATATATATATATATAACTAAAATATATATAAGAATATATAAGCATTAATTAGCCACTAGAATATACTTTATATACTTATAACTTATATATATACTTATAACTTTTATATATATATATGTATATACTTACTTTAAGTATACTATATATACTTATAACTTATATATTATAACTTATGTTATTTATAGCTTAATTTTTTTCTAAGTTTATAAATTCGTATATACGTATATATATATATATATATATATATATATATATATATATATATATATATATATATATATTAATATATATAAATATGTTTATATATATATATAAATATATATATGTATAACTTATATATATATATATATATATATGTTTAAGTTATATATACTATATATATATAACTTAATATATATATATATATATATATATATATATATATATATATATATATATATATATATATATATATATATATACTAAGAATATACTAAGAATATACTAAGCATTAATTAGCCACTAGAATATACTTATAATTTTTTTTTAAAATTTAACCGGTTTAAACCGGTTTAACCGGTCCGGTTCCGGTTTTACCGGTTCCGGTTTCAAAAAAATGGGAACCGGACCGGTAAAGAATTAACGGTTAACCGGTTCTACCGGTTCCGGTTCCGGTTTTTACCGGTCCGGTTCCGGTTTTAACCGGTTCAACCAGAACCGGTTGACGGGTTCTTGTTATATCTCGCATTTTGTACGTCGGAATATTTTGAGTTGGTTGCGACGAGTTAAGAGCAAGGCTACTTTTTTTCGATTTTGTGTTAAGGCATAAGTCACTTATGATTTTATGGGATGGAAATATTAAGGAAAATTTGGGGTAAGAGTGGAATTATGGAAATTAGTATTTCATGAAATATGGGACCAAAAAAAATGAATTATGGAAAGTTGAACATTTCATGAAAAATTTGGGGTCAAAAATGAAGTTTTGGAAACTAAGAATTCATGAAAAATAATCATGTGGCCATGCATATGACTTGTGGGCCATAGGCCACATGTATGAAAAATATGTGTAGCATTAGATGACTTATTAAGTCATCTTTATTATTTTCATCTCTTGGGAATAATCTAGAAAAATTAAGAAAAATTGGTGGAAGATTAAGTGGCATGTGACCACCATGTGCCTATGCTATATATATATATATATAAGCAAGTCATGAAAGAGGAAGACCAATTCAACATTTTGTGAGTCTAGAAAATTCAAGAGGAAGAAAGAAAAGAAGAGGAGAGGGCAATCGGCCATGGGTGGCGAACCTTGCCCCTCCCTTTTGATCACGGAAAATTTATTTCTCCTAGCTTTCTTACTAATTGGAAGGTCCTCGTTAACGTGGAATAGCTGTTGAAGCAAGCAAATCATTCGTTGGGGTGATTTACCCACTCTAGCCGTGTGGAGAATGGAAGGAAGAGGTATGGTTCAATCCTATCTTTCATGTTTTATGGATGATTTGTACATGTTGTAGTATGTAGAATTGAATGGAAGTCATGAAAAATATGTGTGTTGGTTCTGGCCGTGCATATGTATTGTGTTGAATAAGAACGATGAATTAAACTACTTGGTGTTTGGTTGATATTGTTATGGGCGTTTTGAGCGTGTTGTGATGCGTTGAAATGAATAAAATTCATGAAGTTGTGTGTGATGATGAGTTGGCCGAATGGTGGCTGCCTTGTGTGGAGGAGAAGGACTAATTTTATTTAGTATAATTTGATTGTCGTATTGTGAACTCTATGATGGGAAATGAAGTTTTAATGATCCAAGATTAAAGTTGTAATCATATGAGCCGCTTGGAAGCTAATGTGACTATAATATGCTTTCTTGAATTTATGGAAATAATATTGTAAACATGCGGGTTGTTGATGTAGTTTATGAGTTTGGAAGAAAAGAAATGTGTCGTTAACGTTTCCTTGCATTTAGGAGGTTTCGGGTGGCATAGTGGATAGATGGGCTGATTTGAATACTTTGCGGGTAGCTTGAAATGTTCGTGAATCATGTTTGAAAGGTTTTGAATTGTTATTTGAATATGTGGTCGTTGATATTAGTTTGGATATATGAAGTTGGATTGAATACGTATGATTGTCGTCGAATTATGTAGAAGTGAGTTATTAATATTAGAATGCGGTTGGAATTGCTTATTGATATTGTTAATGTGATTGTTGGTATTGTTGTTGAATATTTGGCCGAGTTGAATTCTCGGGGATGCCCAATTTATGGGAAGTCTTTCGAAATTTCCGTAGAAAAAGTAATGGTTTGGAATTGAATCCTTTGGTGCTTATGGCTAATGTTGATGTTTAAATGACGTTATTGTAGATCGTGAGAAGTCGAGGCTTGAGTTGGATTAGCTTAGGAAGAGATCGAGGTATGTAAGGCTTACTTTTTCCTCTTGGCATGTCTTAGACGTAACTAAGGTATGACATGACTTGTGTTTTGGGGTAATTCCGCTCTTACGTTCGAGTATGTATATGATTCTTAATTGCTCATAACGTGACACACTTCATATAGTCCTTAAGTCTTATGTATGTTTGGGTTTCTAATAGTGAATAAAGGATTTTGTTCCTAAAAGATTTTAAGTCTAAAAACGTCCCTAACTTTTGCAAGCAAAACCGGATTATCTCGATATGCTTGAAATGATCCTCTAACGCACAATGACTTAAGTTTACATAGGCGGACTCGGAATGATTTGATATACGACTATAGCCTCTATAATACCTTGATATACTTATGATATATGATGTGTTTCCGAGTACCGTCCGAAAGCTATTTGATATGACTATTGTCCGGATTTTTAAATGACAATTCATGTTGACTACTTCATTGAGTCTTTGAAAATATTTTATGTGCATATAGTTTCTCACTACTACGCTCGTACCAGCCTCAATATGTCCTTCACTTGCGTCCGGGCCGGGGCATGTATTCGAGCACCTCGTTGCATTGTTCACCGCGTCCCTAGAGAGGGTCGGGGCACGTTATATTTACCGCGTCCCTTGCTAGCGGGGCCGGGGCATGTTATATGATATGATGATATGGGAGAGGTGTCCGGGATGGCATATGATGATTCCTTTACCGCGTCCCTCACTCGGCGGGGGCACGTTACATGCACATGCATATGATATGATTTTATTTACCGCGTCCCTCGTTAGAGGGCGGGGCATGTTACATGAACGGTTTATATATGTGTGTTATGATTTTACTCACCGCGTCCCTCTCGGAGGCGGGGCACGTTATATGTACATATGATGATTTTATGACATCGATATGCGCAACACATGTTTTTAAAGGCAAATCTTATGATTTTCTATATTCTTTACTCCAGTATGATCCCGCTACTATGTGTCATGCTTTACATACTCAGTACATATTCGTCATGTCGACCCCCTTTCTTCGGCCGTGCGTTTCGTATGCCGCGCGGTACACCCGGATGAGTTGAAGACATTAGTAGAAGATGTTCGGCGGGATTGGCGAACTCCATTTTCTCGAGTCTTTGCCGAGTTAGAGCAATATGATATGGTTACATGTTCCATGTTAGAGACTTTGCGAACGATGTCGTGGGTATAAGATATATGTCGGTTATGTAAGCGGCTATATAAGCGACGAGTTATTACGCATTGTATTATAAGCTCTGTATATTTCTATATGTTCTGATTTTCGTTGATTAGAAAGGCAAAAAGCATATTATTTTTTTTTGCAAAATTTTCATTATGTATACGTGTCATGATTTGAGAGTCAGCGTGATTGTGAGTATTATGTGAGACAGCGGGTTCGCTCGGCCCTAAATAAGGGTCGGGTGCCCATCACACCCTAACGGAAATTAGGGTGTGACATTTACCTCCAACCAATCCATTTGTTTTCATATAAAGTCAACTCAACCACTTTCCCATTTACTACAATTTCACATTTATAATAAGTATTTAAGGCTAAATACATAGATACAGATACTCCCTTAAACTTAGCATTACTCGTCAGTCAGACATTTTAACTTTTTTAGTGACTATTTCGATATCTTTACTTGACAAAAATGTGTCTCGTCAATACCCGTATCAAAGTAATACATACACTAAATTTACACTGTTTAGCTTCAAGCTGCATAAAAACCTACTGTTAACCAAATTTGAGGTGTAACTTTCAACCTAGAATTAGGAATCATGCAATGGAAATGGCTTTGATCCAATTAGCAACATTAATATAAAGGGGTTATACGTGATCGAGTAGTGCAACTAAAGCCCAAGAATGCAAGATTCCAGTTACTTAACTGCGTTCACACCTATTTTAATAGAAGAAATATAATTGCACGGTTTACCCTTCAAATGGGCTGGTCTTTGATTTTTGCCGGGCAATAGGCACGATTGACCCTATCTTGTGCGATTGCATGGGGTTCCTATTTTTATTGTTTCAGACCGAGGCACTTAATTTACCTCCCATTTCTGGAAGACTTTGCAGAAGAAGTTGGGTACTCAATTGGATCTTAGCACCGCGTTTCACCCGCAGACCGATGGTTAGTCCGAGAGGACTATTCAGGTGCTTGAGGACATGTTGAGAGCTTGTGTTATGGATTTTGGTGGTCATTGGGACCAGTTCTTACCATTGGCAGAGTTTGCGTACAACAACAACTACCATTCGAGGCTTTATATGGTAGGAGGTGTCGTTTTCTGGTTGGGTGGTTTGATGCCTTCAAGGTGAGACCTTGGGGTACGAATTTCTTTGAGAGAGTCCTTGGACAAAGTGAAGTTGATTCAAGGAAAGCTTCTGGCAGCACAGAGCAGGCAAAAGAAGTATGTGGACCGGAAGGTTCGGAATTTGGAGTTTATGGAGGGTGAGCAGGTTTTTTTGAAGGTTTCACCCATGAAGGGTGTCATGCGATTTGGGAAGAAGGGCAAGTTGAGCCCAAGGTACATTGGCCCATTTGAGATTCTCCGTCGTATTGGCGCAGTGACTTATAAGTTAGTTTAGCCATCAGGCTTGTCAGGTGTTCAACCGGTATTTCATGTTTCCATCCTGAAGAAGTACCATTTAGACGGTTCTTATATCATTCGTTAGGACTCATTTGCTAGATGAATCTATCTCATAAGGAAGAGCCTATATATAGCGGTCTTGGATAGGCAAGTGAGAAAGTTGAGATCGAAAGAGATAGCTTCAGTTAAGGTGCAATAGAAGCACCGTCCAGTTGAGGAGGCCACGTGGGAGACCTAGTCCGATATCCGTACCAGATATCCTCAATTTTTTACCGACTAAAGTACTTTTCCTCCGTTCTTTTCCTTTGTCGTCTGAGGACAAACGATTGTTTAATTGGTATCTGATGTAACGACCCGTTTGGTCGTTATTGTCCTTTTAACCCATTTACCCCCGTTGACCCTTCCCCGAGCCCTGTTAGTATGATTTTGACCCGTGGGGATGGGCGACATGGTTCCCGAGGTAATCAGACGATTTTTATTGTGATTTATGAGAATTAGATCCTTAACGTGAAAAACCTTTGATCAATAGTTGACTTTTAGATAAACGGATATTTTTTGAAAATCTGTCAATTCTGTGAGGTCCGAATGGTCGATTATGACTTGGTGGGATATTCAGTTCGGTTCCCGAGGCATTCGGAAGCATTTTGTACCAATGGTTGGAAAGTTGGTTTTGGCCGTTTGGGAGTTGACCCGATCAAACAAACCTTCGTTGGGAATTTCGAGGCCACGAGTGAGTTCGTAGCGTGTTTTTACTTATGGTTGCATGTCTGGTTTGTATCCGGAAGGCCTCAGATGAATGTCGGGATTTGGGGTGAAACTTGGTGAAAACCAGAAATCTGCTGGTTTCTGGTGTCTTGTCCCAACGAGACTGTTTGCGCATCAGCGGGTCAGCCTCAACAGGGCCTGGCCCCCAAGCGCAAATCCTTCACATTTTAATGAGATCCACCTCAGCGGATTTTTCTCCGCCGAGGCGAGATCGCTGAAGCGGAACATAATCCGCCGGAGCAGACGTCGCTGAATCAGAAGCATTAAATGTCCCATTTTGAACCACTCTTTTCCCATTCCCAAAATTAATTCTCTAAGTGACTCAAGGGTGATTTGAAGAGTATTCAGAGTTGTTTCATCTTGGGGTAAGTTTCCTTCACCTTGTTCATGTTTATTTACCTTCCTAAAGCTAGAATCTTTGGTGGAATCTAGTGAGGCTAGTTGGAGAAGATGAGTTTTAACCTTAAGTTTGATATTTAAATCTTAGTGAATATGAGTTTAATTGATAAATCTTGCTATTCTAATCATGGAATCTTGTGGATTAGTAAATAATAATCTTGAATCTCTAATTTGGGTTAAAGAATTGATTATGGAAAACTAGGGCTTATGCCTAAATTGGGGGTTTTCTTTTGAATGATGAAATTGATAACTAATTGAGCTTAATTAGCCATTGTAGAGTAGAATTGAACTTCTAGAACGTGGGATTACCACTTCCACTCTTGAAATTCCCGTTTTACCCTTGTAGGTCCGATTTCCCCCTTTTCTAAGTTGATTTTCGATTTGAACGAATGTATAGCAATATAGGTATCTTTAATCTCCGCCTCAATATAGGTATCTTTAATCTCCGCTTCTAACTTAGATCTAGATAATGACTAGACTTTGAGTATTCGGACGCTCTTCGGAAGGGCAAGGCTCATGTTTGACGGTTCGTGGCACCAGCTCGGTATCGAGGTAGGTTACGGCTTACTTTTCGGTTAGACTTCAATTAGCGAAGCATATGTAGAAGTTAGTTATTAACGGAGAAAGCTTGTTAAGCCTTCGGGTATGAAGTTGGGATGATACTCTTAGGTTGGTATTGTTGATGACTTTGTGGGCTTGTCGCCTGTTATTGTAATTTGGTTTGTCGTCATGTATGCGGTGTTGGGCTTGTTTCCCCTTTACCATGTTATGTTTGTGATGCATTCATCTTTCACTTACGTGTCGCTTATCACCGATAAAGGAAGGAATAATGATCTAGGATCGGTATTGTGATGAGTGCTCATGTAGAGGCACGAATGTGATCTTGATTATGATTTACACTTGATATTGATTTGATACATAGAATTCATACACATTTTACATGATACATTGATATGAACTGTGATTAGTCTCTTGGTGATGATAAGTGAGAAAGGAAACATCCGAGATTGTGGACAGGTTTGATATGGAGGCCATCTTTGGGCTGTGTGCGGAATGGCTAGTATTGTGGAAGTCATCTCTGGGCTGAATAGTACATGAACTTCGAGGGCCCCGCATGGGTCATGACCATCGAGACGTGGAGGATATCCGTCCGTAGCATGTGTGTACGGTGATAGACTATTGGTCAGTGCATTTCATTGCATTGCATATGCACTCATTTACTTCATTCATCTATATCTGCTATGGTACTTATATCATGTGTGTTGTTCTTGATCATGGATTGTGTTGTGACTTACAGTTGACTGCTTGCCTGTCTACCTTTTGATTCTTTCTTTTATATATGTGATCTAACTCTTTGTCGGCCTATGTTACCTACCGGTACATGGTGTTTGTACTGATACTTCCTTATTGTACTCTTTTCTAAGTGCAGAGTTTGTAGCAGGTTCCTCATCCGCACCTTGTGAGTGATCCCGAGGCTTCGCTTGTAGAGTTTCTAGGGTAAGCATTTGATGGATTCCGCTAACCGGAGATTCTTCTATCTTTACTTGTCTTTTATTCGTATTCGGAGACAGTATTTGTATTTTAGACTTGTAGTATTTAGTAGTACTTGTACTGATTCGGACCAGATTCCGGGGATGATGTATTAGTATTCCACACTTAGTAGTTTATTTATGTGTTGAGACTGCTTAATTCTTTCTATTTACTTTTAATTTGTTTGAAGTGAATGTTGAATAAGGGAAGGGTTCGCCCACAGGGAAGGAGGGGAGGGGGGCGTTAGTGTGGGTGCCCGCTCGATCCACTAATTGAGTCGTGACAACAATTGTTCATTTGAAATGCAAAATTTAAAATTGAAGGAATCATTTTTCAGAGAAGAGTTTCAAGAAAAAAGTTTAAAGTAGTAACAAGAAATAATTTATAATTAATTAAGAAGTAAGAGAGTTGAATATAATTATTAAAGAGCTTCTAATTTGTCCATATCATCGTTCAATCAATAAAACTGTTCAATTCCTAATTAGTTTGAGCTCAATTTGATTCATTGGTTATATACTATTAAATTTTAACCTGTTTAACTTATAGTTTAATAAATTATTTTAAATTTAACCCGTTGGGATCAAGTCAACAGACGGTCATAATCATTCCATCTAAATTTAAGGGGCTTACTAGAAGTTGAGTTGAATTTGTCATCTTTATATTGGAAATATGAAAACTCCATGAACAGTCACCACTCGCCAATACTAAAATTAGAAATTAGGAATTCAATATTGCAGTAAAGTACTCCCTCCGTTCACTTTTACTTATCCATTGTACTAAAAATAAATTTTCGCTTTTACTTGTCCACTTTAGCATATCAAAGAAAGACAAAAAAAAAATTTCCTTGCTTTACCCTTAAAATTAATTACTCATTTCCAAATCATGCTCCAAGTCTAATGAGACTACAGTCTTTATAACAGCATCGTTGGGTCCAAAATTTTCCAGTAGTTATAGAAAATGGTTGTTATACACCTATAACAGCATTGACATTTAAATAATATTTCGCTGTTATAAGCAAAAAAGATGCATAAATTCTAATTTTCATTTTTAATTGCCAAATTCTAAGCTTATTCACACTTTGTATAATGAAGGAAAATCGTGCAATTATGAAAATATATATATTCATATGATATTTTTTTGTTATAAATAGTGTATTAAATGATCAAATATTTGGTCAAAATCTCTACACTTATTATTGGTAATCATAGATATTCTATTTTTATAAAGATGGTTAATTATTATATTACCAAAAAAAGAAGATAGCTATTATATGAGAGGTAATTTTACAAAGAGGGTACTGCTATAAAGTTGCATGTTACTGTTATAGGCGAAATGTTGTTATAGAGAAGTAAAATATAACATAAAAAATCGGTTCCTAAAAAACTTGGTTGTTATAGAGAGGTGTTGTTATATGCGGGTGCCGTTATAGAGAAGTCTGACTGTATATACCAATTAATATGGGTATTATAGTAAAATACATACTTCATTTATTAATTCTTAAGAGGCGTGCAAAGTCAAAAGTGGATAAGTAAAAATAAACGGAGGGAGTATTCTAAACGTACTTCTATAAAATTAATTAAAGAGTCATTTTCTAAAGAACTCAAGGCACATCTCTTAATGCTTAATAAATTAAGCGAGCTCCAAATTTCATTTTTTTAAGTTAAAGTAAATATTTATCCAAAAAATTGACAATTTACCTAGCTAGATATCTAACATTATCCCTCTAACCAAATTTATCGGCTATTTTCACTTAAATAACGATGGGAAAATATTACTCAATATTTACAAAATAGAAATGCATACACAAGTTCTTGCAAATTGCAACTATAGCCAAAAAGAGCAAAATTCCAATTACATAACATATGTTGACCCCTAATTTATTATGTTCATGTACGGTTTTGGCCATGGAAGACTTAGCCGACCTCGGTCATGTTTCGTTTTTTTTTCTGTTTTTCTCGTGTATAACTTGCTCTAATTTTTATTTTTTTTTAAATTTGCTCTAATTATTTTTACATAATGTTGTAATTGTTTTCAAAAAAAAAAAAAAACTTCTCAAAGTTAATAAATAGTTCCTGTGTGATGTAAATATAATTGTAAAATAGTTTAACATTAAGAATACATTAGAGATTGTTAGCTCGAAAAGTTCCCTTTTTTAAAAGGTGAAATAAAAGAATTCAAAAAATCTGGAATAGAAAAATGCAAATGTGTTAATAAAAGGTACTTCCGTCTCAATTTATGTGAAAGTGTTTGATTGAGCATAAAATTTCAAGAGAGAATAAAAAAACTTTTGAAACTCGTGATCTAGAATAAGTCATATAAATTTTTGTGGCTATAAATCATTTCACTAAGGATAAAATGAGAAGATTGAAGTTAAAGATGTTGTTACAAAATATGAAAAGAAGTCATTTCTTTTATGACTGATTAAAAAGAAGAGTGTCATATAAATTAAAACATGAGAAATAATTAGATACCTCATAATTAAATCAAATGTGTATAAGTTAATTCGGACATTATTGTTATTCAAAAAACTAAAAACATAAGTGGAGTTCGGCCCACAAATGATAAGACCAACTGATGAGTTTCTAGGGACAACTTTGGATTACCCTTCGCTGGGGTGGTCTTTAATTCTTGTCCCTCAAAATGGTGATCTTTATCTATTCTTTCTTGGCGGAATTTGTTAAAGACGAGAATTTATATGGGCATAGGCGGAATTTGCGTAATCGGTTATAAAATTCGCATTTTTTTTTTTTTCTTGAATTGGGGTTTGAATGAGCTTGAACGTTAAGCGAAAAACTTAAAAAGGCCAATTTAAAGGGTAAAAATTAAAGACCACCCCAAATGAAGGACAATCCTGGCAAAAAAAAAAAAAAAAAAGTTTCTAGCTGTACGTAATCCTTAAATACCCTAGACCCAAATATAGGTGGAGTTGGGCCCACAAATGATAAGATCAAAACTTAATCGCCTGCCAAGTTGGACGTCCACTAGATCCACTCGCTCGTGACATTTACAACCTTTTGCTTCAATTTGAACCATTCCTTCCTACATTATTATATGTATGTCACAATCCTTCTTCATTACAAAGAAAAACTTGCTTAGCTACGTACTATATTTCACATATTCTGCTTACAAGAAAGAAAAGAGGTATCAACTATAATATTAACACACCAAGTAATATGGGGAATTGTATGAAAAAAGAATCGTCCATGCAATGGGGAGGCGAAGATTGGGCCTTACCGCGGGAAACACATGAGGAGAAACTCGTGAAATTGGAAGAACAACGCATTCTCATGGGAGAAAATAAGGAAAAAATTCATTCTTCCACGACTAAAATAAAAGAGGTAAAGATAAAGATTGTATACGGTAAAAACCGAAGCAAATTGTTGCCGTTTCTGGACGAGCAGTCGGAGTAAAAACGATATCGCCAAACCTCGGGGCACAGTCGAAGCAGTCAGAGTCCATTAGATCGGTGATCTGCTCAATAGGACATCGGAAACCGAAGGAATGTTAATAGGCGGAGTGACTCCGAGCCCGAGGGAAAGACAGTCGACACGGGTTCGAAGGATCTGTTACGAGCCAAGTCACGCGCTGCCAACCGCGCCATAATTTGCGCTGACATCCGTACGAAATCTCTGACATCCGTACGGAGCGCCATTTTTTTTAATTTCAGGGTTTTCTTAAAGGGCCTTTTTAGGGTTGAACAAAGGCCCATCTACTGTTTGCTATATTTTAGGGCTAGTTTTTCATACACACTCATACTTGTAATCTGAAAATTATATATTGAAGCTTTCTATTGGTTTGGCTCGGAGCAGAGGCAGTTCTTTCCAAAAGCGGACCAAATTCACAGAGAGGAATATCTTGATTTCTTAAGCTACTTTCTTTCTTATTCACTAGTTTATATTGCTTATAATCGCGTATTACTTTACATAAATCACTAATCAAACCACATATCCTTTAAACCCCGCATAAATTTAATTGTTACCACTTTAAGGGAAAATAGTTTGGTGCCCACCGTGGGGCTGAGGATAATAGTGGTGATTGGTTTACAACTCTATTTTTCACTTATTTTTTGAAAGCTTGTGATTTCAGATAATTTCGAGATGACAAACAATAATCAATCGGTGCACGTGAACAACAACTAACTGATGAGTCACCACGACGAAAACAACAGCAGTGGTGTGCCAAACCACAACGCTCCTCCTGTTGATCCTGTCGATCAAAATGTTGTCAACTCGGTCGATGCTATCAACCAGAACACTGGCGGCATTCAGGCCAAAGATCCTTTAAATAGCGATATTTCAGCAATTTTACCTCGGGTGGCTCAAAAAACATCGGGCGACGCCGTAGAAGAAATTAACTTACGTTTGATATATGATATGTTGCAGGAACAACAGGTGGCTATAGCTCAGCTCCAAAAGAAAGGCAGCGGAGCAGTTGCGGCAGGGCCAAGTCGGGCTATTGAGCCAAACCGAGAGGAAGATCGGGTTGCTGATAGTGGTAACGATTAGGGGTTCGGTGCGTCTACCGAGGTCTTGAAAATGCTCGAAGCATTGGCTAAACGGATTGAATCTAATGAGAAAAAGGTAGAAACGTACAACTCTCGAGTGGACCAGATCCCGGGGGCCCTTCCAATCTTGAAAGGATCGGACTCAAAAAGATATATTCAAAGGCCTTTTCCTCTGAGTGCGGCCCCGAAGCTGATCTCGAAGAGGTTCAAAATGCCCGATATTCCAAAATATGATGGAACGACGGACCCACAGGAACATGTGACTTCTTATACTTGTGCCATAAAGGGAAACAATTTGCTACTAAAAAAATTCGGTGAAACGCTGTCTAAAGGGGCACTAACTTGGTACAACCATCTGCCTGAGCATTCCATCACTTCTTTTGAGATGGTCGCGGATGCGTTCGTTAAAGCCCATGCCGGAGCTAAAAAGGTGTACGCAAGAAAAGCGGACATCTTCAAAATCACCCAAAGAGAAAATGAATTACTCCGAGAATTCGTGAATAGGTTCCAAAAGGAACGAATGGAACTGCCTTCGGTCCCAGAAAAATGGGCTGCCCAAGCATTTATCAAGGGTCTCAACCCCCGAAGTTCTACTACCTCATTTAAGTAGAAGGAAAATCTATTGGAGTACGAGGCAGTGATTTGGGCCGATGTCCATAATAGGTATGAATCTAAAATTCGAGTAGAGGATGATCAACTTGATCTTAGAAAATTATTTTGACTTCTAAAAACATATTTCCCTCTGTTTAATATTTCAAGTACTCTGGATAATTAAAGCAAATTATGGGAGGTCAAAAATTAGGTGTCAACAATTGTCCCTTCGGTGTTCGGGGATGCCGAGACCATCTTTGAGCAACCAAATTTGACTAACCCTGATTTTTGACTGACCCAACTTATATCTCCTCTCATTTTCATGCAATTTTCAAAATATATAGCCGGACCCTGGTTTCTGGGTTTCCTACATATCTCAGGTTTCATGAGAATTCAGGTCACTTGTAGTACGACTCGATTATGACTTCTAAATGCAGATTTAAACAAATCTCAATTTTTTTAGGTTATTAAACTAGGAAATCTGGAGTGATTGGTTGGAGTTGTGACTGACTCTCTGATATTGAGTCCGCCTACATATCCCTGTTTTTAGGAATCAAGTCACTTTTAGTTCTATTCAATCGAAAGAAAAGGTCATCCCTTATGTGGGAATGCCTTTATGTGTGCCGGTATGTGTCCGACCGGTAGCGGAATAATACACAAACATAACACATAAGTAAACCGAAAATCTTGTGTGGCTGAGCATGGTGAGGAGTGATCTTCCAAGTCCTGGCCGGAGAGCTTGACCCTCATGGGCAACTTATCTCGACTGGATGCGTAAGAAAAAATTCCACGTTTGCTCTGCAATCTGCCTGGGTTTGACTTGATCAACCTGCTCTATTTGCCGGCTACAAATCTGCTTCCATCTGCTGAGTAATGTTGATTTTGGGTGACGAATATTGCGGTCATCTGATCGGATTTACGTCGTCTCATCTTTTTTTAGTGAATACTGCGGTCTCGAATACCGGTTTTACATCGCTTTGTCTTTTTAGGGTGAATACAGCGGTCTTATGATCAGTTTTATATCGCTTTGTCTTTTG